>NW_015264312.1:0-421 GCF_001447785.1 Gekko japonicus
GAAAACAAGAGTCTGATGTGGATCCTTCTGAAGCAGCTGCGGCCTGGCATGGACCTGTCTCGTGTGGTTCTGCCTACTTTCATCTTAGAGCCACGCTCCTTCCTCAACAAGCTTTCAGATTATTACTACCATGCTGACCTACTTTCCCAGTAAGCAGCACTTGCGGATGGCTTTCTGATGATGCAGTGTGCAGATGTGCCGGAGTGTTAGGCTGATGACAACGCGGGGGCATTTGTCTGCTTGAAAGAACTCCTAATACCCTGGTTTCTCAAAGTCAATCTGTGGCTGTGGCACATTATAATCAGGAATCCTCTAGTGACCTCTAGATATATAAACTGTTCGTGAGAGATGTGAGGAAAGTAAGGAAAGCGATCTCTGTTGTGCTTTGTACTAGACCTGATCAGTGTTCCCTCTAAGCTGA
>NW_015264313.1:0-421 GCF_001447785.1 Gekko japonicus
ATTTACCATTTGTTGACTCCCAGAATTGTGAAAAGCTATTTTCTAGAAATTTAAAAGATTCTGAGCAAAGCATGCATATTGGACATGGTCCTCCATTCACTGGAAAGCCATTCCTGATATCCACCACATGACTCTAACGTCCTGTCACACTGCTACATGATCAAAAAACAGAATCCATGATAGGTGGTATGCAGGCAGAAGCAGACCCAACTCTCTGCATCCCCCCACTGTGCTGCATCGGGTGAAGTGGCAGTCTACTGGGCCTCAATACCGGGCATGGGTGGGAGGGGGTAGGACCTGCCCAATGCGAACAGTCATGAGCTGGTATCACACCAGCAGAACTGCAGGTTTTGAGCGTAACAGGCAGACAGGAAAGGCGTACACACAAATGGTTAAGGAGAGTTAGAAGAGCAAGGCACTC
>NW_015264314.1:0-421 GCF_001447785.1 Gekko japonicus
GGGAGGGAGGCCAGTGGAATTTCCTCTCCATATTTCCTCAAAGGTCCCCAGCTCCTTACTCCCAATGGCAAAATTGTGATCTCATTCAATCAGCAAGAGAGCAAACATGGACCATGCACAGATAAAGTAGGGGTAGCTGCATACTTTGAGAAATCTCCAGATATGCAGAAAAATAGTACTTTGCATATTAAAAGAACACATGCTGCCAGAAGTAATGAGGGTATTCATTTTCCTCCAATTGTAGGTTGGAGAGGGATGAGGACATAATTTCCTCAGGTAATTAGGTGAGGAAATTAAGATCACAGGAGAAACAACACCTCCTCTAATCACAGGCTGCAATCAGATGAGCTATTTGATCCGATGCCATTGCTTCTCCCCTCTGGATTAAAAAGGCTCGTTCAGACAGTGGCATCTGTATCCT
>NW_015264315.1:0-421 GCF_001447785.1 Gekko japonicus
CTGAGTGCTATATATCAGATACTGTCGTGAATGCCAGCCTCTGGTGCTTCTACTTATAAAATATTGACTGGTCTATCTGTCAAATATTTATTTATCTATTAGATATTTATCCCGCCCTGATAGTTCTTTCCTACCTTCTGGTAGATGCTGCTAAATCTTAGACTATCAAATGCTGATGCCAATTATGTTCAACTCCTGAAGATCATTTTATGGGGCAAATCGGATTTGCATTTACTGGTCCACTTTAAATGGGACACAGGAGGAGGGGAAATATTCAAGTGAGCAAACGTATGAGTTCCCAGACTGGTTTTGGCGTTTACAGTCCTCAGTGGCCTAAGGCTGGAATACCTGAAGGATCTTCTCCACCCACACTCTGAAGTGGTTCTACTGCAGAAACCTTTGAGGTGGTAGGCCTTGTCAA
>NW_015264316.1:0-421 GCF_001447785.1 Gekko japonicus
AGGTGCTGGTTATGAACTTTAAAGCCCTTCAACAGCCTTGAACCTGCATAGCTAAAGAACCATCTCTCCCCGTGTGTTCCCAAGCACCAATTATGGTTCTATTAGCTACTCCCCCTCTTAAAGTAGCCCACTCGGCATCTATTTGACCCCATGGTTTTTTCCCCCTGTAACAGCTACCACTCTGTGGAATGGGTTACCTCAGGAGGTGAAGGGATGCTATCTTTCGAGGGTTTTAGAAGGCAGGACAAGGCCATTTTTATTTAGCAGGGCTTTTAACAGGATGCAAACTGCACATACCTTTTTTGTGGGGGAAGGAATGTTGGAGTTTTACTGTAGTCTGTGGATATATTTGGAATAGTGAGCCCCCCTAAAAGTACAAGGGGAAGGCAGGGTTGAAATAATGTAAACAGTGAGGGACTTC
>NW_015264317.1:0-421 GCF_001447785.1 Gekko japonicus
GTTGCTCAAAATAGCCAGGGCGTTGCAGGTTGTCGGACCTGCTACTCGCTGTGGGGGGAAAGGGTTCGATGCATCCTATACACAGAAACTATTAAAACTGCTATTCTACAAATTCTGTGGAATGATTTTCTACTTCACAGCTGGTATAGGGTTGGGGCTTGATCTTTCCCTGTATTACATACACATATTATATTTACGAAGTTAAAAACTGGCCATCAGGCTCCTTAAGCTTGTGAGCCAACGCCCTGGTGTGTCTATGTGTTTCCTTGTAAAATAAGTCTTTCCTGTTCTCTGGATAAGCTTATATTTAGATATAATCCTTGTCCTAACTAAACATGCTTGCTGAGTGATCCGTGCAACAGTGAAGGAGTCACCAGCCGGTACATTCAGCGTACGATAGCTACTGTAATAAAAAAAAAAA
>NW_015264318.1:0-421 GCF_001447785.1 Gekko japonicus
AGCCATTTTGGATTGCCTAGGTAAGCAGACTACACCTCTTGCCTAGGCGATCCAAAATGGATGCTGAGATCATGTGAGATAACCTCTCAAGATTTTGGTGGTCTCTTACTGTACTCTGAAAAAGACATAAGTATGGTGTGGGGAAGAGAACTGGGCAAGCATGAAGTGTACTTGCCTTCTATGAATACAAAAGTGCATTCTTCATTCATTTCAGTGGCATTTTTCAGATTTTATATGCTCTTGAGATGAAGTTGGCCTTCTAGGTATGGTTTGTGCATGGAGAACAATGGTTCTTTGTCTTGCAGCCATCTGTGAGAAAAACCCACTGTAGCGGCAGGAAACACAAAGAAAATGTAAAAGACTACTATCAAAAATGGATGGAAGAGCAAGCACAAAGCCTGATTGATAAAACAAGTAAGTC
>NW_015264319.1:0-421 GCF_001447785.1 Gekko japonicus
TGGGACTTTCTGTATGCCAAGCAGATGCTGTGCCACTCCGCTACGGCCCTTTCCCTAAACATGAGCAAAACTTGGGGGGGGTGGGCTAGGCTGATTGTGGTTAATTTGGCAGTGAAACCTGGAAGGCAGATCCTTCAGTTGATAACCTGCATTCAAGTATTTCCGAAATGAAGAATGCCACTTTGTCAAGCGCCCCTTTTCCCAGTCACTTTGGTGTCACTTACTCTGTGGCCAGTGAGATAAGCCTTTTATTTTACCTGCAGGCATCTCCCAACAGGCTAGACCTCCCCCCCACCTGCTTAACTACAGCTGCCCTTCAGCAAAACCAACTCTGGTTCAATAGCGGCTGTGCTGTTTTTCCTCTTTTAATTTCCTCTTAAACAAGAATGCTCGTGGCTAGCCACCACACTGCCAGACGAGG
>NW_015264320.1:0-421 GCF_001447785.1 Gekko japonicus
TGGGACTGCACAGAGACCACGGCGAAGATCAGGAAGTGCCCATCCAACGCTCCGTGCTGCAGGCCCCGCACCTGCAATATGAGGATGCGAGTATAGACCGGCCCTACGAGCCTGTTGGAAGGATCACAGCACGATGACGGACGTCGCAGGCCCCTCCCACCACAACCACAAACAACCATGCCAGGCAGGCCCAAGTGCCACGTCCCATTCTGGAAGATCTGATTCGGCAGAGGCTTCAGGGCCCTTCTTCCCAATCATCACCCAGCAGTGCAACCTTTTGCATTCCCACAGACGGTGCTACCCAACAAAACCTAAGGAAAAAAACCCAGTGGAAATAAAACTGTCTTCATCAGGTACTGAATACAAAGTTGGTGCCAGGCAGACGTCTTGAGGAAGGGCGATCCACAAGTGATGATGATGA
>NW_015264321.1:0-421 GCF_001447785.1 Gekko japonicus
CCTCCTCCTCCTCCTCTTCTTCTTTGCATTTTCTACCTATTTTTGCTGCCACCAAAGGCTCTCTCACCTTAGACCTCTTCGTTTAACCAGAAGAACAGGATGGCTTAGTTATATCTGACAGAATGACAGAGCGGTCAGTGCGTGTGAATGGCTGCGTGAGGTAAAAAAAAGGATACTTTATTCTAAATAAACTTGCTGTTCTTGCTGAAATGGAAACGTAGTTTATTAAGAAGTATAACAGTCGAATGGTTTCGGTGTGGTTTGAAAGCGTGAGGGTTTCTTTCATGGTGCAGGCTTCTTGGTTTCAAGGTAGGCACCCGTTCTCCTTCCTTCTCTAAAGTTCCCCAAATAGACATAACCGCAAAGGCTTCTTTTCTTCATTTGCCCCCTTAGGCTAAGAACATCCACAAAACAAAGTTTG
>NW_015264322.1:0-421 GCF_001447785.1 Gekko japonicus
TCTGAGGTAATGCATAGAAACAATAGAGTGCCAGGCACACAACCGTCGCACTTATGACCACTTCCGGTTAAAATATTCTCCCGCGTCTTAATACTTTCCTATACAAAGCCGGTTTGTTGGGGGATAGAGGCTAACGCCTAGAGCGTCCCCACTGCCCGCTTGCTTCCGCTTCAAGAAAGGGTGGAGAAAATGGTGGGTTCCGCTTTAAGTTCGGAAGCTCGCTGAGGAATCGGAAGTGTCGCCACCGCTCCCTCGGTGCGCATTGGCCAGGAAGCCGAGGAGGCGGAAATCTTGCCTCTATGGTGGCGGCTGGTGGCGGGGTCCTCTCTGTCTCCTTGTTGTCTGTGGCCGGCCGGCGCCTTGGTTGGGAAGCGGGCGAGGGGGCGGTCGGTTGGCCGGCCAGCCAAGATGGCGGAGCTCA
>NW_015264323.1:0-421 GCF_001447785.1 Gekko japonicus
AACACTTTGAGCAAGAGTAGAGGGACAGAACATACTCCAGAACAAGGCTCTGAAGGGCAAGACGAGGGAGTCCAACCTCTCTTCTTTCCCCATTCAGAAAAATGATCCCAGTTGTGATCATAGGAATTGCAGGACCAAGAGCTTTCTGAAGCGGAGGAGTACCTTCAGCACCCCTGAAGAAAAAGCTAACCTGGAGGGTTCAGGAGCCATGCTATCAAACAAAGTTTGGCTACATCTTGATGTCTGAGGGAGCCATGGAGGAGGAGATCCAGTGCAAGTTCCAGAGGAATGTAATATCCCTTGGATAGGAGCAGCAAAAACCTGAAACCAGACCTACCAGAGCCAGAATGGGGTGATCAGAATACAATGGGTGCCCTGGGCTTGAGTCCCACCTGATGTCAGTTAACACTGCCATTCTCTG
>NW_015264324.1:0-421 GCF_001447785.1 Gekko japonicus
ACAGGCTTTGGGGAGGGGGAGGAGGCAGCTGCACAATCCCACACACCCCTCTGTCAAAGTCCCAAACTCAGCCACAAGCTTGGGCCACAAGGGAAACTGTGATGCTCCCCAGCACGAGCAGTCTAGCACTGCCACTTGCCAGGGGTGCCAGCTCCACGTCCGTTGCCTTTTGCAGACTTTTATTTCCAGCCATCTTTTATTTCCGCCATCTGCAAACCCAGCGTGCTTTCCTGAATGTCTGCTCCTGCCCCTGACTTTCCATTCAGACAGTTACATCATAAGACAGCGCTTGCGTGCAGGGGGCCCGCGTGCATTGTGGCTTCACCTCTTATTTGATCCTCCCTGTGCTGCCGTGGGAGGGAGGCAGGTAGGAGAGTAGCCACACACACACTTGGGTCAGCAGGCTCCGGCTCACCCAACT
>NW_015264325.1:0-421 GCF_001447785.1 Gekko japonicus
AATCCAATCTCTCTTCTCTTCTTCTTCATAATATGTAGCACCCAGGGAAACACCTTCCTAACCTTTTCCCCCCTTTAAAGAGCCTACACATTTTCTTGTAGAAGAGATGTGGACTAAATTTAAAGAGCCAGGGTTAATGAAATAGGGGGCAATCCTGAATTGGAAAGGGGCAATCCAGATTGCTGCATTGAGCTATATATGGGACTACCTTTGAAGAGCATTTATATAGTTCATCTGGTTCAGACAGCAGTAAATAGATTACCAACTGTGCATCCTCCTGTTCTGAACATATTTCAAATCTTAAAAGATCATCCTGGGGTCCCAGTCTGGGACGATGAAGTTCTAAATGGATCCTTACCAATACATCTCAAGGGCCATTTCCTCCCACAAGAGGCTGCTCCAGATACACCCATATACAGAG
>NW_015264326.1:0-421 GCF_001447785.1 Gekko japonicus
AGGGCCAGAGCCCTCAGAGGCTGCCCTGTGTGGCACCCAAGACATCTGTCCCCAAGTTGGGTCCCATTTCTGGTGGCGGGGAAAGCAGGTAGAAGAGGAGGCCGAGTGCAGCAACCGTTATGGGTCAGCCGGCTGCCAGAGGGGGTGGCGACTGGGCAGACCTTGGCAGGGCTGTGTGCCTGGAGGCATCTTGTGACCTAGGAGTGGCTGGGCCCGGGGGAAGGAGTTTAAGCGGCTAAAAGAGAAGATCGAGGAAGACTGAGGTGGGGGATTGGGGAGGGGGGTGCTGCAGATTAGTTCATTTAATGTAATTTAATTTAACTGTCGGTCCTCCCCAAATAAGGATTCCTGGCTATGGGGCTGCCCTCACAGACTCATTACTACAGGCCAGACTTCTGTAAGTAAAGGTAAAGGTTCCCTT
>NW_015264327.1:0-421 GCF_001447785.1 Gekko japonicus
CTAAGAATCTCAGATTCCAAATACCATTTTGGAAAACCAAAGTAACAAGACCCAAAGTTACTTTTTTTGTACATTTTTGGCTCAGGATTTCTTCCACATACACCTCTAGTGTTAACAGAATTTCTTGCATGTGAGTGCTGAATTTCCAGCATCAGGATAAATTTTAAGATGTTTGGGTCTTAGTATGAAACTTTTTGGAGCAATGTTTCAATGAAAGACACCCCCCCCAGTTTTATGAAATAAAAAAATGATTGGGGTGTCCCACAGAATAACAGTGACATCTGAAACTCAGCAATCCTGATCCAGTATCAGGTGCATGTAGCATCTTGGATTTGCTGTCATGCAGCCCCAACAAGACCACTGTTCCCCCAATCAAACAACTGCTGCATACAGCTCCATTTAGTAAATCATCCTTGGATAC
>NW_015264328.1:0-421 GCF_001447785.1 Gekko japonicus
ATAGCCTCCCCGAAGCCAAGTGAGGCAGGACTCACATGCTTTTTGTGTCCCTGGCAAAAAGGGCCAGCAGCACCCAAAGAGAGACACGCAGCAGGTTAAGCTAACACAATCACAGGCTGGAGGGACTGGGGCCACACCCCACTGAAATGGGAGTCTGAAGGGCAGCTTATCTAGTCAGCAGCCCACCTTGCCGCCTTCTTAGAGACGCAGGCGGCCCCTCTGCCCATCACCAGGTGCAAGAGTTGACAGACTCCTTTGAACAATGAATGGGCCCTCCCAGCTCCGTGCTAAAGAAGTTGGAGCTCCAAAGGATCTAGATGAATAATAGCTTGGTGACTGCAATCATTCAGCAGAGCTGCCCTTATGCCCAGTAACGCACCCACAGACCCGGCTCCCTCCCCAGCGCGGCCCTCCAACCAGC
>NW_015264329.1:0-421 GCF_001447785.1 Gekko japonicus
AGTTCCTCTAGAGGGCCAACAAGAGGGCTCAAGAGTTTTGAGTCTCAGGTCTCACCTGTGAGGTCATGGAGGAGCATCTTCTCTCTGGTGGTACCCATGTCCTGGAATGTGTTTCCTTCAAAAACAGATTGGGTTACTGCTGGAGGATGTTTGTTTACGAATTTCATTAGCCGATGCAAAGACAGAGATACAGGCACATGCAGGGTTCATAACACTTCTGTGGTGCAGCTGGCGTCATGTAAAGACAGCAGTGGCCGTTGAATCAGCATAGAAAGCTACTTAGAGAAATATAACTGCAGATTTTCTTTGATGCTTGCTGTCATGACCGCTGCTGAACTAGCTCACAAACAGATGAACACCCATGAAGCTACCGTGCATTGACTCAGACCTTTGGTCCACAAGGTCAGTATTGTCTACTCAG
>NW_015264330.1:0-421 GCF_001447785.1 Gekko japonicus
CAAGCTCGTGTGACTAATAATAAATAAATAAATAAATGCCACATTTCTCAGTGTACAGGCAGGGTGGGGTCTGCCCTGAGGGGTTTGCAACCTAAACCTGGAGACAACTAAGGGAGGGAGAGGTGAGGATAAAGAGGTAGAATATGCACATAATGTGTAGGCACTATCTTTGAGGTCTGGTATGTGCCAGGATCCTGGTTTCCCTGTTGTTGCCTGATCGACAGAACAATACCACAACGTACTTTCGGCCCCGGCTTCCTGATCCGAGCTCCAGCTCAGAGTCCCAGTTCCAGTTATTGACTGGACTAGAAATAGGGATGCCATGTGAGGAGAGGGGAGTTTGGACCTTCATTGTTGTGCTGACTCCACAATGTCATTTCAGTGCGATCCATTGGGGGTGACATTCTAGGATTTACCCCAA
>NW_015264331.1:0-421 GCF_001447785.1 Gekko japonicus
TCACTGAAAGTTCTTTCTCTAACAGCCAGTGACGGTTATATGCTTAAATTAGCGTGGGTGGTTTTGATCACTAGTGGGTGCTCTGTAGTGGACGCGATCCCCAAAGGCTCGGGGTGGAGAGAATGAACGTACACTCTGGAGTGCAGCCAGCAAAGGGGAGGGAATTCCCAGCTTTGGAAAATGCTGGTAAAAAACACACCCCATTCGCTCTGAGATAGAAAACGGATATCCTGTCCGATAGTATTCTCATCTACCTGGATGGCTGCAAATCTCTCTCTCATGACCGATGCATACAGTAGTAAAGAAAGACTTGGAACATGCTTTAAAAAACCCTGTAACACTCCATCTAAAGAGTTCTTATTAGTGATAGGAATAAAGCGTATGAGAGAGAGAGTCGGGTGTAGTGGTTAGGAGCGTGGAC
>NW_015264332.1:0-421 GCF_001447785.1 Gekko japonicus
CTCCCAGTAGCTGGCCCCCACCAGCAGTCTAGCTGAAGCATTCGGCACTAGCTGAAGCTCTTGAACAATCTTCAAGGATAGCCCCAAGCTGAGCGTGCTGCAGTAGCCCAGTCTCGAGGTAACGAAGGCGTGGACCCCTGTGGCTGGGTCCCTCTGCTCAGGAGCCTTCCTCGCTTCCTTTGTACGTCCCTCAGGTGCAAAACATTGTGAATGAGTACAAGGCGGCCACCTTGGCCATTGCTCAGCGGGCCCAGCAGATGAGCGAGGCCTTTCTGGTCCGGATCACGGGCAAGAGGGTCTACAACGACCTGGAATTTGAGGAGGACCAGAAGGAGCACCGGGCCTCGGCGCAGCAGAAGCTGATCAACATCCACGAGGAGTGCATCGCCATCATGCGCCAGACCTACGAAGTCTTCAAGCA
>NW_015264333.1:0-421 GCF_001447785.1 Gekko japonicus
TGCTTTTCAAACTGCACTGCACATCCAGACAAGATCCAGAGAGGGAGGGGAAGGGAAGAAATATCCACTGGATTCTATGCTGATTCTCCCCTTTACGTACAGCTACACCCACTGGGGAGTGGGTCATTTTCAATGTCTTAAACCCCATAATTGTACCTGGGAAAATAGAAATGCACAATTGTGGTTAATATTGGAAATCAAACAGCTGGCTGACAGATATACACTGCAGATGTTAGAAATGAATTAACCATCATAGTAATGCACTTAGAGAACAATACATTATACAGTTACTAACTTTCTTAATGTCACATTCATCCAAGTGATTCTGTATAAACTGGACACTTGCTGTGAAGTCTGCTGAGTTGAATTCATAGGGAATATTCCAACCCAAAGGACCAAACTTGCGCCTTTCCTTCAAAAA
>NW_015264334.1:0-421 GCF_001447785.1 Gekko japonicus
TACTCACCTTTCCACAGTGTTTACTGTGGTCGCTCCGTTGGCTTTGTGTTGTCTTCTTCGTTATGTGATTCCCCCATTGGCCAGGATGATTTAACAAGAACCGTGAGGGCCAAAGACCCAATAGTGGGAGCAACGGGGAGGGGAAACAGTCACCTGTGATCAGGTAACAAAAGGGGATGCTATTATTGTCCTTCACGTCCAAAAAACATGTGCCAAAAATACTCATATGTGGCCAGTTGGTGTAATCCTAATGTAACGGGTATCCAAGCCAGTATGCTAAATTGAGAGATGCTGCCGTTTTCTCCATCCATGTGTTTGGCGTGCTGAGCTGTGTTGATAGGTTGTCAGCTGGTCGCCCAGCCCATTTCGTTTGGCACCAGACAGCTTGAACACCTGTCTGGAGCTGCGGTGGCTCAAGTGG
>NW_015264335.1:0-421 GCF_001447785.1 Gekko japonicus
GGGCCAGAATCTGAGCTGCTATAGAACAGTTCAGAATTTCAATGGTAAAAGGGCATACCAAAGGATGTACTAGGGTGATGTGATGGTGACAAGATATGTGTCTGATACCAAATGACTGAAAAAACTTGGTGTGGCCCAGACCGGTTGCAAGGGCTTGGGGAAGGGCTGATGGCTCTTCTTGGGATTTTGAGTGGATCAGCAGGAGTGGCTGCATTGTGAAAGAGATTCTATGAGATTCGTTTATTGTCCTGCAAACTTGAGCTGTCACTCACGGCCAAAAGTGTGAGGAGCTTCTGAGAGTCACCCAAAATATCCTTGATTAATGTTCTCCTGGAGCATTCAGACAGCCAGGCTACTGTCTCCCAAAAGCACATGGCGAAATGAGGGACCTTGCCTTTAATATCAAAATGGATGGATTTCA
>NW_015264336.1:0-421 GCF_001447785.1 Gekko japonicus
TCAACAGGGAGTACCTGGCCATATGCCCTTCGGGGACTGGTCCCCTCTTCCTGCATGCAGACAGCTCCTTTCATTTTCAATTCACTGGTGTCATATGGGCAGGGTTTGCCTTTATCCACCTTTCCTCTGGGAATTTTGATACATACTCCTTTAGGATTGGCACTACCACTTCAGTAGCTGAATGCAGTCTGTCCCCTAAAAACTTTCATTCAGTGGGTCACTGAAGGTCTTCAGTTTATGAAGCCTACATTCACCCTCATGTGGGTCTTTCCACTCATTTCTCAATCTTTTAGTGTCCTCAGATCATCTAAGGACCATATGGATTGTGCACATGGCCAGGTCACTATTCTTCTACTTCAGGATGGGGGCCTGCTCCAAATGCTCCATCTACAGTGATCAATAAAGCTGTGGCCTATTTTAC
>NW_015264337.1:0-421 GCF_001447785.1 Gekko japonicus
CATGCTATTTAACAGAGCTGAAGCTCTGGAGTCTCGTCTCGCTCTTGCTGAAATCACAGATAAAGTTGAGCTGACCTAACCGGAGCTGACCCTGCTTGGGTTCTGACAGGCCTATACCAGTATAGACTATTACCACTGTGCGTAGCTTGCACTAACTGTTGCTGTAAGTTGGTTCCTACTATGTAATTTCAGCTTTCGTTTATCTTGCCCTGTTAGAACTTATGCCTTGCTTCACCACTGGTTGGTTTCCAGATCTCTACAGGTCAAATCTTTTTGGATGTCCCTCTCTGTTGATTGTCCAGATCTACTCTGTGTAATCTGCCTTGAGTCCCCGGGTAGAAAGGCAGAGTCTTTTTTGTTCTTGTTGTTGTTCAGCCGCACAGTCGAGAGGGTCAGGCCTTATTTTATTTATTTGAGTTAT
>NW_015264338.1:0-421 GCF_001447785.1 Gekko japonicus
AGGATTAAATCTGTATTTTCATTCCAGATATATCAACAACATTATACTATTTAACTCCTTTACTGTTGCTTCAATTATTCACTTTGAGTATTTGTGTAAAAGAACTTTTTTCCTAATTTATGGCTTTTCTTTAGAAGCCAGAGACAGATGATCTGCTGCTGAGGTCAAATGCAAGCTATGGGAGACAGCAAGCACTATTCTTAATGCCTTCCACACTAGACTCTCACTAGCAAGTTCAGATAACTGTTATCAGGGAGTCAATATTAACAGTGGAGAATTGCTACAGAGATTAGATAGCCAAGGCAATTAGAAACTAGCAGTACATATTAAAGGTACACAAACACTCTAGAGATGCTAAGAAAGAAATGTGCTCCAGGAGCATATTCTGTTTCCTGAATAACTTGATGCTTTTTATTGTCAG
>NW_015264339.1:0-421 GCF_001447785.1 Gekko japonicus
TGTTTGTCATGTCTTGTGTTGAAAACAAAAATAAAATATATATATAGGGGGAAAAAAAGTAATATGGAAAGCAGCCACTTACCTAGAAGAACTAGGAAGAGTCAGACTGACAAGGCAAGGGCATTTGGTAGCACCAGGAGGGTAAGGCATGTGGGCGGGCAGACAGGAAACATCTTTGCAGGCAGGCAGCAGTAGGAGAATCTTGAGATAGTTTTGGTTGGATGGAGGAAGATGTTTGGAGAGCAGCAGGCAAGGAAAAGAGTGCAGAATGCAAGGGGGAAATATGGCAGAGCAGGGCAAACATTGAGAGGAGAGAGGAAGGTACACCATATATTCTGCAGGGTTGGAACACCTCACACATGTATCAGTAGAAACGACTAAGAGTCCAGTTTCACCCTAAAGACTAACAAAATTTTTGGTA
>NW_015264340.1:0-421 GCF_001447785.1 Gekko japonicus
GCGAGCCCACAGCAGTGTCGGCAGGCAGGGCACTCACCAAGTTGTGAATGACGTTGGTTAAGGTCCACGCGACGGGAACACTGAAGAAAGGGATGCTGAGGAGGACGATATGGAGCAGGCCCACTCCCAGCGTGTAAGTGAGCCACATCCCGCGGCTGTTCATCACCCGGGTGTTGGGATTCACCTCACTGTGGGCCACCCCGACGTTCATTTTGGAACCTGGAAAAGCCACACCGGAAAAGAAAGCCAGCGCCGAAGGAGTCAGAGCGAATTCAGCACATTCTTCGGTGATGACGAAGAACGCGCAAGAGGCTAAGAGGATTTTCCCAGCAGAAGGAAACAATAGAAGGCCTTCCAAACCCTCTCTTCCCCTTCCAATTTCTGGCTTGCTCGTACATGTTTACTGGATTGTTTTGCGAAG
>NW_015264341.1:0-421 GCF_001447785.1 Gekko japonicus
ATTCTAGACCAGGATTATAGATTGCAAAGCAGAAGTGGTCCTGATTGCACTTTTGTGGTCCTGCTGGTCCTAGTTTCAAGACCTGATTCACAGATCACCCAAGGACCTTTGGCATTTTCCACCCAGGAAAAAACCTGTTGTCTCAAGGATTCCTCTTCCACCCACAACCAGAAATGTTTAGACTAACAGCTTGAAAGTTGAGTGGCAGCAGTTTAAAGAGAGAGGCTACCCCAGTGAGATAGTTTCAACCTTGTCAGTCTCCAGGAGGTCCTCAGTGAATAGCGTTTATAATAATACTAGCAGGTTTTTCAATCTCGGTGTGAGGAGAGGGCAATTAACTCTTTTAAGGCGCAAGTTAGATTCTTGGTGATCCTTGGGTGGGGCACTTACCTACCCTTGTTGAGAGTCCTCGAGAGAGAGA
>NW_015264342.1:0-421 GCF_001447785.1 Gekko japonicus
GGACAGGTAAGGACTTGGCAACCCTACCAACCCTTCTTATCTTCTGAGAACTGATCAGGCTGGCCTGGCCCCTCCAGGTCACGGGGGAAGGACACCATCTCAAAACATTTGTGTGATTCACCAGCACAGTCTTTCTCCAAGGTAGCCTTTCCCCCAGCATCTCTGGAGGTTTCCTCTCTGAATGGGGGCGGCACGGCCCTTGTCGTGAGCAGGCCTCCATGGCAATGCGCGCACATGAATGCTAAGGCACAATCCATTGCGCAGCCCGACTTTTCACGCGCCGCAGCTACCGAGGTATTGTTTTCGGCGGCCGATAACATTCTGAAGGACAATTATATTTTTCTCTAGTATCTCTTCACGCAACAGAATAAACACTCTCCCGGCTCTCGAATCGGCAGAGACCGTGGAAGAGTAAATGAAT
>NW_015264343.1:0-421 GCF_001447785.1 Gekko japonicus
CGTAGCTGTGGCCATCTTAATACATAACAGTTTGTTAAACATGAACTCAGAGAAAGTATTGCTACTGCCCACTGCAACTCTTCTAGTTAAGCAGGAAAATATTTGCAAAAGATCTTCTCTGTTTATTACATAGGAACCATCACCTCCTCCTCTAACAGTATATCTGTAATCCAGAGGGAAACTGCATCTCTGCTTCTGTCAGTATTGTTCAATCCAGGGAGGAGAGAACTGGCAAAGGAACCCTATATACTACAGGATAGCTGAGTTCCAGGACTTTGTCAACATACTTCAGGTAACTGGATTCTGCAGAAGTATAGTCAAACTTAATCCACAAGCTGTCTGGCCACTTTCCTCTCTGACGTACATTTTCTGATCTTTATGTCTATTGCTGTTAGTTCTTAGAGCTGGGAGAGGAACAGAA
>NW_015264344.1:0-421 GCF_001447785.1 Gekko japonicus
CAATCAAATCTCCAAGGGCCAGTCAGAAGACTTGCTGGGCAGAAGCCCCACCCACCTTCTAAAATTTTTTGGTGGGTGCCATAGCAACCACAGGCACGATGTTGTGGACCCCTGTCCTTGAACATCAGCAGCTCCCTTCCAGAAACTTTCATCTTTCACAGATCTCTGTGTCAGTCGAGAACCGGTGGCTTCCAGACCTTGCTCAGTCACAAAGCTCGCTGAGCGGCCTTGGACCACTTTCTTTCTCTCAATCTAGCCTGCCTCACAAAGTAGTTTTCTTTTATTTATTTGCTTTATCTATAGTCCACCATTCTCACTGGGTCTCAGAGTGGATGATGCTGTGTAAATCAACACAATCCATAGGATGTGACATCTAATACGCCGTGTGGTCAGACTAGGATTACAGAAATCTGAAACAAAG
>NW_015264345.1:0-421 GCF_001447785.1 Gekko japonicus
GGAGTGGCAGAGTGTGGGTGGAGCCACCAAGTTGCAATGGGGACATCCTTGCCATTACTTTTGGGCAACAGTGGGAAGGGTGTGGTCTGGTTAGCCTCTAAGACGCAGACTTCCTGGAAAGAGAACATAGTGCTTGGCACAACGCAGAAGAATAAAACCACCCACACCTTCCATGGCCAAGGCCAGCCTAGTCTACGCCTTCTCCGTTGCTTGGGTGACCTTTTTTTGGCCCTTATCCGAGGTACTGGAGACCCTTGGTGTTCCTTGCTTCACATACTTATCAGGTTTCTTTCCCCCTCACCGCAGATTTTAACCCAGATCACTGAAAACATCAGGTGTGCCGGATCTGCGTTATCCTTCTTCCTTTCAGTATAGTCAGATGAAATACTGGGTTCCCAGCTGGAACAGGTGAAGAGGTGGG
>NW_015264346.1:0-421 GCF_001447785.1 Gekko japonicus
CTCCACAAGGTTCTTTTATTTGCAAATGATAATGCTTTTAATTTTACAAATGTACATAATATGGACAACAAATAATTCTCCATTTCACCCATCCTAACCACCAATTTTCCCCAAAAGTCAACAAGAAAGGAATAGTTCTTCTAAAAAAAAGAATGAGAGGAAAAGAGAGGAAAAGGTGAGTGGTATACCAACCTAGAACTAAAATAAACACATAAAGAAATGAATTGCAGCAAATGAACAACTTCTGCAAGTATATGTTTCATGTGTCTCTCTCCTTATTACAGTTACAGCTGGGTAGCCATGCTAGTCTGTAGCAGTAAAATAAAACAAGAGTTCATTGTAACTTTAGAGATGAGCATAATTTATTCCAGCATAAACTTTCATCAATCAAAGCTCACTTGATCAGATGTATTGAAGGCTA
>NW_015264347.1:0-421 GCF_001447785.1 Gekko japonicus
AGAGGCAGGCAGTGGCAAACCACCTCCATATGCCATCTGCCCTGACTTGGATTGCCCTGTCTAGCCCAATCTTAATCTGTTACACACAGACACATGCCTCCTGAGCCCTTTCGTGTGTTTGAGAGTGATGCATGACAAAATTGCTCGTGTGGTATTGAATCGCTCATGGGGATGTTTACACAGCTGTGCTCAGAGTCATAGCTAAGAGATGGGGTTGGAGACCTCTCCTCAGTCAGCCGGCCAACATTTCCATACTCCTTTCCCATCCAAAATGGGGCCTCTAAGACAGCAAACATGAAAAAAACATTTAGAACGGCACTGGAGACATTTAAACCATTTGATAAAACCAAATAAAGTTACCAGCAGAACACAGTATTGTCATAAGCTCACTCAATGTGAGTCCTGCTTCCTCCAGATTCTT
>NW_015264348.1:0-421 GCF_001447785.1 Gekko japonicus
GGCTCGCCTGGGCTTATCCCGGTCAGGGCTGCCTCTCTTCTTTTTGCAGCCATTTCTACTTCAACACGTTGGCGTGAAGGAAGAGAAAAAAAAAATGGACCTCAGCCCAGCGAGCCAGAGGGGATCCACAACAGCTACGGAAAACACTCTCCTCGCTGCGAGATTGAATGCTCAGATGTGACCCTTTGGCTTGTGGGCGAGTCGTGCGCAGCCCTGGGGATTCTCCCTCTTCCCTCCTTGTCACTTGGCATCTTAATCTGGTCTAATCTATCCGTCACCCTTAGGGTCTAGTTCAAGCCGGGCAGCTCGCGCTAAGCACATTGATGGATCATTCATATTATCGGCGAGGCCTCGGTGTAATGAGGAAGCATTTATTTCCCACTAAACAGACAGGGCTTTCTTTTCTTTTCTTCTTCTTCTT
>NW_015264349.1:0-421 GCF_001447785.1 Gekko japonicus
ACTACACCAAACTGGCTCTTAGGAAGGATGGCTCCAGAGCGAACGAGAACAGGGACCTCAGTGGGGTACAAGGACTGAGAGTCCCCCCTCCAAAGCAGCCAAAGCACTGAAGTTATTAGCCTCGCTGCACCCCAGCATCCAAGCGGAAGAAAGGAGGCCCGACCAGCGGAGCCAGAGTCTTCCCACAAGCCTGCATTGTGCAGCCCCCGTGCTTGGCTACTCCATCCCCCTCTTGCAGGGCAAGTGGGCGGCCCTCGGGGCTAGGTGAGGACACACCAACCCAGAGCAGGGGGAAGGGGGGTTTGCTCCCAGGGGGCTCCGGTTTCACATCCAAGCCTGTTCTACTGGCTGCTCGTCGCCCCAGGGCCGGTTCCTGATGTTTTGCCACAGCTTGGGTTGCCAGTCTCCAGGCAGGGCCTGG
>NW_015264350.1:0-421 GCF_001447785.1 Gekko japonicus
TCTTCTTCTTCTTCTTGATTTTGGTGGGATTAGGTTGCCAAACGGTGCACAGGAATAGATTTATTTATTTATACATTTTCTGTGCTTCCTCTTCTGCCACGGTGGCATAAATGGCATCAATAACTATATAAAAAGCCTAAGACATAGAGTGATAAAAAGCAGCAGCAAGTAGAGGTAGAATTTTTTTCATCACACACCAGTAGCAAGTAGAATTGTCTGCATCTCACCCCAGGATCACTAGATGACCCCTCCAGAAGTTAGTTGTTAAATAACCTGAGGAACCAAATAGAGCCTTGTGGAATGCCATAGCACACCATAATACAAGTGCCATGATGAAGTACAGTTGTCGTCCCCCGCCCGGTAACTTATGGATTTCATAGTTCATTTATTATTTATTTCTTTATTATTTTCAATTTGTATC
>NW_015264351.1:0-421 GCF_001447785.1 Gekko japonicus
CCCCCCCCCCGACCCTCCAAAACTACGGCATAATAGATGGGCATTGGCAAGTGGAACGAGCAAGCTTCAAAAATCTTGGAAGCATTGAGCTTCTCATAAGCTCACGTGTGGCAGTATTGCTGTGAATGAAAGTTCGATGACTCTCACATGGTGAAGATGAAAGTAGATTTTCAACAGTTCAGTTACGATTTTTGGGGCCATTTCTCTTCCAGCGATTTTGGTTAGTGAGGTAGGTATCAGCAGCTTCTGGGTTTGAGCGCAATTCTGGAGGCAGTTCCAGACGAAGTTTTTGCAGTAGCTCAGTTCCAGATAGTAGATCCGTGGCTGCAAACGTTTCATTGTCTTTCCGAACCGTCAGCCTGCTTGGAGGCGACCAGCGGTAGGCAATCTTAGCGTCTTGCAAGCATTTGGTGATAATTTT
>NW_015264352.1:0-421 GCF_001447785.1 Gekko japonicus
ATGGTTTCTATGCAGAGATGACTTGTACAGCTTCCGCATGACAGTGCTCCATTATCATGTATTACAGGTCTCTGTGTTGTACTTTCCAATAATGCAAGAATGCTTTGCCTCCCCAGGCAGGGTGATGTAGAAGTCCTTGACATGTGTCGTAAGCATGCAGATTGAATAAGTATGTGTGTTTGTGTGAGTTTGTGTATGAAGAAGTCAGATAATGATGGCAAGCTTTTCCCTAATGTACACACATGCATTTGGGCTATGCATATACACAGTTTCTTGATCATTCAGTAACAGCCCTTGGACATACAACCGAAGTACAAGGAAATAAGAACTATAACTCTTTTTTTTTAAGTTATAAGCAATGTTATAGTTTAAAATACAAGGTGGAAAAAATGGAAAAATATAATTTGGTAATGTATGAGGT
>NW_015264353.1:0-421 GCF_001447785.1 Gekko japonicus
GTGACTAGCTATTATACACTGAGGTGATCAGCCCCTTTGTCATACCACCACAGGCTGCTGGCAGAGGTGTCCATGACTGCTGCATACTCATATTCAGAAAATGTAAAGTTAGATGTCAGGATAAATATTAGGCTATTAGATGTCTTCCTGACATCTAGTTTTCTATGTGCATGAACATTTGAGTGTGTATGAAACAGCTTTCAATTAGGTATGTTTCTCCTGAAGTGTGAAGTTGGGCATCCTAGAGTTTCACCACCTTAGAGAGTATATAATGTTGGGAGTTGGTTGTTAAATATATGTTAAAGAACATCCAGTAAAATTTAGCTTTTGAGAATAGGAGAGCACCAAACCCTTCCTCCTTCTCTTCTTTCTCATTTTTCTCATTCATGCTACTACCTACTCACTTGTCCCACACTCCCTT
>NW_015264354.1:0-421 GCF_001447785.1 Gekko japonicus
GGTGTGACAGTTTAAAAGTTGTAGGGGCTATTATGAGAAGCTATGGAAGAGAATCCAGTAGGACATTAAAAAATGGGATTCCTTAAACTTATTGTTGTTGGGAAGAATAGCAGCAGTGAAAATGAATATTCTACCCCGGCTCATGTTTTTGTTTCAAACAATACCAATTGTAAAGGAAGTGAAAACTTTTAATACATGGCAAAAAGAAATATCGAGGTTTGTCTGGGCAGGATGAAAACCGAGAATCAAAATGAAGATCTTGTGTGATGCAAAAGAAAGAGGAGGATTACAGTTACCGAATTTGAGACTTTATCATGAAGCAGTATGCCTTACCTGGATAAAACAATGGATCAGTTTGGATAACAGAAAAATATTGACATTAGAAGGATTCAATTGTAGGTTTGGCTGGCATGCATACTTA
>NW_015264355.1:0-421 GCF_001447785.1 Gekko japonicus
TTTTTTTAATCCTCCCCCTTCTTTGTTGTACTATTTTTTTTATTTCCCTCTTTGAATTCTCTCTCTCATTTTTTTTAATATATCTCTCTGCCTTCACAAGATATCACTGAATCTATCATGTGGCTGTTTCAACCTCCTTCTATTTGCTCCAACCCCTCAGGGAGAACAAGACCCAAGCACTCAAGGCAAGTTCAAAGTGATATCTTGTCATATTACACAGTACCATTACAAATGTATTGCTTTGTGCAAGTCATTTTTTTTCCAATGGCCCCCATGCTTTGAGAACAGTGACCATGTATTTAAAATAAGCACGACTCCAGCTACAATGTAAGGCTTTTGCTATCTGTCTTTAGATCTTTCCCTTGACGGCGATCACGTGCTTTACGCCATTCTCCCCCCCCCCCCCCCCCCGTTCTTTTTT
>NW_015264356.1:0-421 GCF_001447785.1 Gekko japonicus
TTTCCCGTGCTTCTCAGTCCGCACTGATCAAGGCTGAATACTTAATGGATTTTAGGTGGTTTTCATGTGTGATGCCCATCTTTGAGCATCTCTCATTCTCTGCATGCCGTGACTGAATATTTTTTAAAATATACAACAGAAAAGAGATGCACGTTCTGGCCAGCAGAGGCTTTGCAAGACCTGTTTAAGCACCCAGTGCATTAAATCGTGTGTCGAACTATCATTGGTCTGCAATCCCGTTTGAAGACAAGAGCATGCCAAGCAGCTGTGTGTCAGCGCAGGCTGCTGATTTGGGATGGGTTACTAGTGAATGTTGCTTGTGAGTGTTAGAAAGCAGAAAATAATTTTAAATCGGATGGCTACTCTAGCCAATCTGGAGTTTACATTTTGGCACTAGATGCGAGGAATCCAAAGCATCCCC
>NW_015264357.1:0-421 GCF_001447785.1 Gekko japonicus
CTTGAGCTGCTGTGGGTCCCAAAAATTTGTAGCATATGCTTTCACATGCTTTGTAGGTTGCATCATATCAGTCGCTGACATTAAAAAATATGTTTGGCCTTCCACCATTTTGTTTTGCGCAGAAGGTACATATCTGCCTGCTTCTCTTCATATCTCCATCCTTACGTTACAAATTTGCAGTCTCCTATCTCCTGCAGACGAAATCAATTTTGCCTGTTCTAGTTGTCCTCTAGTCCAGAAAACTCTTGTTGCTCTCTGTCCAAGACCCTGTATCTTTCTTATTCTAGGCTTCCTGGAAATCTGGTCCAAGAGATCCCTCAAATGTTCTCTTCTTTGGTTAATGGCTTCCTGAGTTGTTGTGTTAAGTATGATGAGAGGAAGAAGAAAAGTAAGTTTTTATACCCCACATTTCTCTACCTTA
>NW_015264358.1:0-421 GCF_001447785.1 Gekko japonicus
ATCTGGAACTTTGATCTTAAATGTCTGAGATGACAGTAGGTTTGTCAAACTCCTCCTTACACCGTAAGCAGAAATTCATCAGGTAAACCTTTTGCTGACATGGGAAAACATTCACTTGCCAAATGTATGCTTGTTATACAAGCTGTTAAATAGACAGAACTGCCTGGCCTATTCCATTATGCCACTGCAGTGTCTTTGGAATGCTGGGTTACAGCAGTGTTTTGGACATGGCGTAGTGAAGTACATCCCCATCTTAAGCATTTATTGGTTTATATCCCCACTAAGACAAACCAATTCTTACATGTTAGAAGGGCATGCATTAGAGTGCAGACATGCATTTTTAAAGTGACATAGAGTGTTATATTTATACAAAATGATGTATAGGGATAGTGAAACTGCCAGTCTAGCCAAACAGGAAAGG
>NW_015264359.1:0-421 GCF_001447785.1 Gekko japonicus
GTAGGGCATACCCACTCCCCTGAAAGCTTTCTCCTTGGTTTAAAAAAAAAATATTTATAACCTGTCTTTTCAAAAGCTCAAGGAGACTTACAATCACCAAATTTTCTAACTCAGTACAATTAAACAATACTAGAATACTCTCCTTGTTTCACCGCCAGCAAGAGGCCCAACCCAAAGCTTCCACAAAAGATTCTGCACAAGAGAACTGTCTCACTGACTTTTCAAAAGGCTGTCTGGGAAGGTGCCCTGTGCACATCCTCCGGCTTGCTATTCCTTTGGTTTGCAGGCTTAAGGAAAAGGTTTGAGACTGAGGTGTGCACCATCCAGGTGGAGAGAACCAGTCAGGACTGCTGTGAGAGGTGCCCAGGTTCACACAGGGAGAACTGGTGGCCTTTGTGGGTCTCAGGTAGGGTTGCCAGGT
>NW_015264360.1:0-421 GCF_001447785.1 Gekko japonicus
GTTAATACTTCCTAAATATAACATCAACCCTGTGAGGTAGGCGATGATAAAATGGAGGAGAGGAGGTGGATGTTGGCCACCTGGGGGTCCCCACTGGGAATAAAGGTGGGGCACAAATAAAAAAATAAATAAATAAAATTACGCCATCACCTCGCAAGGCGCCTGAGCCGAAAGGTGAAATGACACTAGGCAGTTCCTCCAGGGGCCTTACAGAAACCGACGGAACAGATCAAGAGGCAAGCTGAGGAACGGTTTTCCGTTACAAGCCAGCTTCGAGCCCTCTTCCCTCTGTACAGAAAAAGACAGAGCAAACATGCCCTATCCTGGCCATATCCTGTTTGTGACATTGGCTGAATGAACAGTAATACAAGTTAAGTAAGATAGATCCTGGCCACGCTTACTCAGAAGTCCCACTGATTTC
>NW_015264361.1:0-421 GCF_001447785.1 Gekko japonicus
ACGTTCTACGGATTTAGCAGCTGTGTGACAGGGTAGAAGTAGCTTCTCTCATCACAAGACCACTGCAACACAGCAAACCACAACTGCCACACAATCTCCCCGCTGTGATCCTATTAAAACAAAGATGTTTTTTTCAGTTCAGGACTAAGCTAATCCTGGGCACTGAAAGGCAGGAAATCATTAATGTGACTTCATGAAATTGCCCCTACGAAATCTTCTTGTATACAAGAAATGTGTGTATCAAACATCCCTAAACTGCGACACAGATATCAACTGTCTAGTCTATTGCTAACTGTTCCTAGGGAGAAATCCTAAGCAGTTCTGCTCAGAAGAAAATCCCAGACTGCAGTTTAGGGCACTACCGACAGAGTCACAGCATCTACTGTTGTAACACCATTGTGGCCTACAATGGGGTACTCAA
>NW_015264362.1:0-421 GCF_001447785.1 Gekko japonicus
TTCAAATGGATCCCCTTTTCTCTTCTCTTGGATTTTAACCCCCCATTTTCTCGAGGGCCTGAGAGGGAGAAAACGGAAGCCTCCACATGAGTTCACCGGCGAAAGGCCTTTGCTCGTGCTGCGTGGGTCTTCCCTGGACCACTTTAGCTGAAGTACCAAAGTTGATAAGAATCTGCAGGGTTGCAGGAAACCATGGAAGGATGCTCGCCTCTTCCAGACAGACACTTATTAGATGCCACATTCTTAATCAGGTGATCCTTGGAAAGGAAAGGAAAATAATTTAATCTAGCATCCTGTCCCGACAGCTGTCACACAACAAGTGACTAGGTGGTGCTGGTGTCAATAAGTGGGCAGGGTGGGGCAGCTGCTGAGGCCTACCTTTGCTGTGAAATAACTGAGTTTCTTTTTTCACATTGCAAAC
>NW_015264363.1:0-421 GCF_001447785.1 Gekko japonicus
GTGAAGCCTCAAGCTGAGGATTGGATTGTTTTCCCTGGTATAGACAACACAGAATTGTTTTACATGCCCGTACGGAATATTTTTAACGGGCCACCGGTATCTTGTGTTTTTAGCTTGAAATCGTTATCAATCTGCGGATCGTCCTGCCTGGCGACGATCCATGAAAGCTTCTTGCGTGGGCGCGGAGCTATTATTTTCCGACGCTGGCGATGGTCAATATTCTGCCTGATTCCTATTATTTGAGTTCCACTTAACAGCCAGCGCTGAGGTGCTTCCTTCAGATAATAAACAAGAAGCCATCTCCGCTCTGCCTCCCACCGCCGGGTGGACCAGATGGGATGCAGGGGTGTATAAACTTTGACAGACATTTTGAGAGAGAGACGCTTTCTGTCTTGAGAGCCAGTCTGGTGTAGTGCTTAAG
>NW_015264364.1:0-421 GCF_001447785.1 Gekko japonicus
CACATCTCTCGAAAATAAAGCTCCTCTCCAACAATTCTCAATTGATTTGTTTTTCCAGAGCTACAGAGGACTTTTTCTTTTCCATCTTACAAGATAATTCCCCACCAAGGACATCAGGATTTCAAACAAACATAAGGCGGTCACCAGGGACACCATCAGATTCAGACATATTAGGAGCTCCTTTGGGGTGAACATGGCTGTTGACGGGGAAGTCTGGCAAGGACATTGACTCTGCTGGGATAACCCCTGCGAAGTGCTGGGTCTTCTTTGAATTATCCAGCTTCCCTTCTTTTCTTTTCTCTTTCAGACAACCATCAGGCAAATCCAATTAAACGCTGTTTCTTCCTCTCTCAGGACTCAGTGTGTTCTCAATTGTTTCCATCCTAGAAATATCTATTGGGTTAAATGTAAATATATATAT
>NW_015264365.1:0-421 GCF_001447785.1 Gekko japonicus
AAGTCATGCTTCTCTGTATGTAAATCTTTCCATCTGTGAAAATTGTAGGCAGGATATAAGACAGATATAGAGTCTAAACGCTGTCAATTGAATAAACAATATATAATTCTGACCCCGACTTGCATCAAAGTTGAGAACAACAGTAGCAGGGAGGCTTTTTACACTGTGGATAAATATGCAAGAAAGAAAAACTTATCCATTGGTGCCTTAGTCCCGCTCTCATTAAATATGAAGATATGATCCTGAAGGACCAACTCCTTTAGGCCAAGTTCATGCATGTGTACATGTAATGCATTCATATAGAAGTCAGTTCCACTGCATTCAGTGGGACTTGCCCCGTAAAAAGAATTAGGATTCTACACTTACTTGGGAGTAAGTCCCATTCAATTCACTAGAATTTAAAGGTAAAGGTAAAGGTTCC
>NW_015264366.1:0-421 GCF_001447785.1 Gekko japonicus
AAGTCCCGGTCACTCAGAGGAGACAACGTTCTCCAGCTTCACCGGAACATGTGCAGAGGGCAGCCACGTGTGCTCAAGCTCTGTCCTCATTCAATGCCCCATTTTCCAATCCGCACGGCTCTTTATGGATTTTTAAACAGTCTGAGAAGCCGTACAAAAAGGGTACAAGTACATTCAAGTCAATACGTTGACGGCCAATTAAGAGGAAGAAAATAGCTACAATGTAACAAACACACACGCGCGCTCTGCCATCCACTTCACCCTGCCCAAAATCTGGCCAAAACCAGGTCGTGCCGTGCCTCCAGAAACATCCTTGAACTTCGGCAAATTATGGGGCAGAGGCTGAGAACTTCTGGACACACCTGAAGTGCCTTATACTGAATCGGAGCATGAGTCCATTGAGGTCAGTATTGTCTACTCA
>NW_015264367.1:0-421 GCF_001447785.1 Gekko japonicus
ATTCGGATGCCTCACGTTTCTCTGCAACGGGGAACCCAAAATGGCTTATGGCATCTCCCTTCCTCTATTTTTATCCTCAGAACAACCCTGCGATGTAGGCCAGGTTGCGTGCCTACTGCCCTGAGTTCACTGAGTGAGCTTCCATGGCGAATGAGGGTTCAAACCCAGCTCTCTCAGAACCCAGCCCTACACTTGAATCGCCACAACTTTCTTTCCCTCCGTCCCTGCCCTTGAAATCTTGGACACTGAAAGAGAAGAACAAGATCTACGATCTCTAGCACTGCTGTTATGACCGCCCCCTTATGCTCTTAGTAAACTTTTCCCATTTATTGCACGTTTTCCTCACTGAGGTTGGATCCAGACAGCTTCTTGACTCAGTCTCACCCAATTCCCCTTCAGTTTGGTGTCGTGGTTAAGTGTG
>NW_015264368.1:0-421 GCF_001447785.1 Gekko japonicus
GGCTTCTTCTAAGGTGCTTCCTCTCAGTTGCCCAGTGTAACTGTTTATGCCAAGCACTTCAGCGGGAGCCTGAGGGGGGAAATGTTTTAGAAGAGCAGGAAGGAACTGTATGTTCTGAAAATTGGCTAGGACACCCAGGTTAAATACCCCACACATACTTAAAGAGCCTGTGAATCCTTATAAATGATGTGGGACTTGGTTGGGATGTTCTTTTTGTTTTTTGGCTTGGCCTCATTCTACCCTAAGCTTAAGACAAGGAGCAGGATGAGTGATCCGGTGAGTGAGGGCCGTGGGGTTTGGGAACAGGAGATTCAAGCTCAGGTTGCTGTTTGATCTAGAACAATGCTTTCTCTCTCTGAGCTGAGCCTGCTTTATATTATACAGGAAGAGCTTGTGGCTTAGTGGTAGAGCATCGGCTTGG
>NW_015264369.1:0-421 GCF_001447785.1 Gekko japonicus
CTTAGTGCTCTTTTGCCAACTGACCATACACTGGCTGGGACACAGTGCAGGGCCTTTTCAGTAGTGGTCCTTGATGTGAAGGACCTGCTTCCTATGGAGATCTGCCAGGTTCTCTACTGCCCCCTGCTCCTAGAACCCTCCCACATTCTTCTTCCCCTTTCAAATCCAGTTCAAAAACATTCCCAACTCCCATCAAGTTCAGACTTTTAATTCTGGAGAGAGCTTTTCACTACTAAGACAGAATTTCATGGTCGTGTTCATCTCTGCTAAAAACAAACAAACCCTCCAGTACTTTTAGGTGGAAAAGCAAGGAGAAAGGGAAAGACAGCATGGTATTAGTGGTTAGAGTGTCAGACTCAGGTTCAAATCCTCACTTACGGTGAAATTTATTGGGTGACTTTGGGCAAGTCAGTCTCTCAGC
>NW_015264370.1:0-421 GCF_001447785.1 Gekko japonicus
CCCACTCTCTAAAACCACTTGGTGACCACCAAGAAAGGTTGGGGGATCCCTGGACTACAGGATCACCCCATCTATGTGCTTGTTGGCACTCTCAACAAATCAAAATGATTGCAGAAGCCATGCTTTCTTAGTGAGGCTTGTTCTTCTGTGTGCTTAATAATACTAGCATTCAGAATGCCTTCTGCCAATGCATTTGTAAACAAGTAAATTTTAGAGGACTTCCAAGAGTAAGGCTCCACAGAAAGAAGAGTAGCACTACTGACTTACCCACTTAAAGCCTTTCCCTGTTGGAAGCTAACCAAGGGCAACAGCACATTTAGCAGGGAAGGCTACGGTTTAAGTTGAATTTATTGCTAACCTCCAGGGAACTGTAAATCTACTGCTAAAACTTCCCTTAAACTTTAGCCTTCCTTCCTAAATA
>NW_015264371.1:0-421 GCF_001447785.1 Gekko japonicus
AATGTGGAGAAGTTGCCATCAATTCTTCGTTCGGGGGATAAGTCAAGGCCTTCTGAAAAAAACACCAGATCGGTATCTTTTGCAGAACTGGAGAAGAATCCACCCAGATGGCCATGGCCACCCACCTCCCTGCCTCCCAATCTGGAACCACCTCAGATGAGACGGACCCTCTTCCCCCCAGTGCAAGCGGCGCCTGTCGCCTGTCGCCTGTCACATCAAGATACCACCGAGAATTTAAAGGGAATACAAGCACGCTTCAGCCACACCAGGGAGTTCCAAAAATAGGCAATCAGACTGGATTCAAGGGGACCCTGGAGAACTTTCGGGGGCCCATCTTCACCTCACGACATTAAATGTCATCGAGGGGACGGTCTGGGGGGATTGGCTCTCTCAGTACAAGTTTACAAGTTTTTGAATTATA
>NW_015264372.1:0-421 GCF_001447785.1 Gekko japonicus
TCTATTCTTCGGAGCTCGGCCTTCCTTCTCGCAGCCATACATGACTGGTGCCAAAAAAGTATGGTTGAAGCAGTGGGCATAAAACCCAGTTTCTTTCCTGGCTTTGGAGCAGGGTGGGCAGCAGAATAATGGCCTGATCCTTGGATATGGGGAGGGGGTCTTCATTGATGTGATTTGACTTCACTCACGCGGGACATCTCTCTTTCGCTTTCTCTTTTCCGGGTCGCTTTTTTAAACCTGTGAGATGCTCTTCTAGGGTTAAAGCGAGAGAGTCCTCCATCCTAGAGAGGCACGGGGAGAAGGGGAACCATTTCTGGCTTCCGCCCGTGCAGGAACCACGTTTGAATTTCCCGGGCTGCTGCTTGAATGCTGGAGAAGGATCGGGTGAGCTCAAAAGGGCTTTTTTTTTTGGGGGGGGGGG
>NW_015264373.1:0-421 GCF_001447785.1 Gekko japonicus
CCAAATTACATAGGACACTTGAGTTCCATGACTGGAGCGCCCCACATGTAATTTGTCCCTAAAGATCAGCTGGGAAGGAAGAATATGGACCTGGACTGCAGCTCCGGGGAGAAAGCTGCAAATTCTTCTCCTCCTACCGTTTCCCTAATCATAAATCCCCCCTCCCGGGGCTGCAGGCACAATGCAGGTGTCATCTTTCTTCCCTGCTGGGATGTAAAGCAGGCTATGGGGCCATTTGCCATTGGGGAAATAGTGGGGGGATTGGCAAATTTAAAGAAAACCCTTTCATTGTACTGATCCACATTGCTCCACGTTCTGCAGCTGCTCCTTTGAGCCAGATTACACATCTGCAGCCTCCGTCAAAGAACTCAAGTGTCACATATAGTGTGGCTCTAATTATAAATCCTCTATATCTATGTTG
>NW_015264374.1:0-421 GCF_001447785.1 Gekko japonicus
AAACACCCTGACTCTAGCTGCTGAGTGCTTCACCTCAAAAGGTGGTGGTTCAAAGAAAGGCCTCCATAGAGGATCTCAGCCAGCAAACAGGTTCACTAAGGAGACAATGGTCCTTCTGGTGGCCTGGCACCAGACTTTTGATTAAAATATGTTTTTATCTTGCTTTTCAATAAAAAAATGTCCAGAGTAGCTAATATCATCTTCAACCATCTTCGAAGCACCCTCATACAGACAGCATTAGAATAGCCCAGTCATTGATAGCTGTTCTCAGGCCCGTTTTCTTGGAAAGGGTGCACCCACTGCAGGGGGGGGGGGAGAGGGAGGGAAGTCCTGCCCATTGCTGAAATCTGCAGTAGACTCATGCAGTTACATTCTTCTAAACCCATTGACTTTGAATAAGAGATTGGATTTATACCCCACC
>NW_015264375.1:0-421 GCF_001447785.1 Gekko japonicus
GGTGGGGGTTGCGTTGAATGCTGTGTATGAACACAGCCATCATATTAAAACCATAATTGCTTTTGGTGTTAACTGTTCATTTTATTAGTGTACATTTTCTGTGTTGTCACTAATAACTCCTCCCCTATCCTCACAACAGGTTTAGTCCACAGAGGGTCTGTTCCAACCTCAACAAGCTACCAAGCAAGTGAGGTCGGTTGGCATTTTCTACTAAGGTAAGCCACAAACTGAACAGAAATTAACATTGCCCGTGATGGGCCTTGCTCAAGCAGCAAGGGAACTCTTGCTGACTTAACATACCCTCCCCCCCCCAAAAAAAGGCCTGAAAATGGAGTCAGATTCAGATTAACACTAGGCCCATGGCCAGGGTTTGTTTTTTGTTTGTTGGAGGCGCATTTAAATTTTTAAGGGGGCAGTTAAA
>NW_015264376.1:0-421 GCF_001447785.1 Gekko japonicus
TTTTTTTAAAAATCCGGGGGGGGGGGGTTGTTACCTTGGTTAACAAATAAATATTATAAAGATGATCAGCTGAGCTGGAGTGACATAATACAAAATGCTGCCAAGAGACTGGATTACATCAAATACTTTTAGAAAATGACTTCTGTCACTGCACTTGTGAAATGTATAGTATATCATGTTACTTATCGATATGATTTAAGTATAGAATCCTTATATTTGTTTTCAAAGGAATAGGTTGGATTTGTTCCACTGACTGCAGTGCTGTCTCTTGGCAAAAAGGGCCCTCTTCTCATGCAAGAGGGTTTTCTTGATGCAATTAGTCATCATAGGATTTAATCTAAATATATATGACAAAGTAGTGAGGTGACAGAGTACTGAAGCAATAGAATAGACTGTGCTGGTAGAAAGCACTTCAGACTGG
>NW_015264377.1:0-421 GCF_001447785.1 Gekko japonicus
AACTAGGAAATATATGTTAAATGTTATCTCTGATTTTATATTTCTCCCCGTTTCCACAAATGTAATTAACTGGCAATGCCTCTGGTTTTACTTGTCACAGCATGGCAGTGCATGACATCAATAAGAGACAGAACCCATCGGTTGCAATCACCCTAAGCATGGAGTTCGTCATTGTGCTCAGTACACTTCACCCACTCCTCGTTATGTGTGCAGAAGTGCACGCGCACGGTAACATTCCGGGCAGTTATTTAGAGCATCTCTGATATTCTCATCCCTTCCTCCTTTTTAATCTAGTGCTCATTAAAAAAAAAAGGGGGGGGGGAATAAGGACTTATACAATGCTGATCCTTAAATGTATGAGAAACAGTGCTTCCATGACAATAACTGAGCTGTACACGGAAATGTCTTCGGACAGCGCTGG
>NW_015264378.1:0-421 GCF_001447785.1 Gekko japonicus
AAGTCCTCCTTTGGGGGAAAGAAACAGACCATTGACTTCCAGGCATTCCAACTCTTAAGAAATATGCAGATTTTTAAACCAGGCTTTCTGAACCCCAGCCAGTCATAATGGTAAAAAGAAGGAATTAACATTTTTAAACTTTTGAACAAACTATGCAGTGGAAGGGGGCGAGGGTGGCTACTACAGAGATCCAGAAGGATCTGTTTGCTGATCTCGTTGGTAGCGAACTTCAGCTAGGGAAGGGAAGCCCTAGCCGAGACAGAGCCACCAGGATACAAGATCTTCACCCCCTCCAAAGGCAAGCAGGATCTGACATCTCAGGATGGCACCATCTAGTGTGGTTCTGATGAAAGGCCAGTGTTCAAGGACTCCTCTCCCTTAGAAGAGATACCTTCATAACTACGGCAGCCAGAATACTCTA
>NW_015264379.1:0-421 GCF_001447785.1 Gekko japonicus
CAGCAGAACAGACAAGAGGAAGAATACAGATGGATCTTAACCTGCCTATCTTCCTAGCTCTACTGCCCCCTCTGCAGGACTAACATGCTTCGTGCAAAGAGACATCCTACAGTCCATCACTTTCAATGGATTTGGACTGCAATGGAAAAAGGGAAGGAACAGACACTGCACTTCACTGATGGAAATCCTTGTTGATAGCAGAGATTTTCGGCAGCCCATGTTTAGAACCAAAGATGGTTGCACTTCCCAATGAGCAGACTCAGGTTTGCAGCCGGAAAACCGAAACACGCTTAGATTCAAAACATTGCACCGCAAACAGTAATGCCGGCGATTCGGACTCCACTGTCGTTGCAGAGTGCCTCTCAAATGAGTCCTGGTTTTGTCCTAAAAAAATAAGGGAGTCAAATCAATTGCAGTTCAA
>NW_015264380.1:0-421 GCF_001447785.1 Gekko japonicus
AGCTGCAGTATGGCTGCATGTCCCCGTTGTGAACTTGCGTAAAAAGTAAAATCTAGTTTGTCTCTGAACATGCTTTGCTTCAAAATTAAAATATCTAAAAAGGGCAAAATATATTAAGTTAATTTTAATACGTATAGACCATCTTTATTGAGAAAATGGCAACACAGCATAGGTTTGGTAGGGTCATTACTAAATTCTGTGATTCAGGTTCCTTTTTTTAATTGTTTTTTCATTGTTTTGCCTTGTTCCAGATGAAACTGCAGTAGACCCCCAACAGCCATACTAATAAAAATGTGATATAGTACAGCTAAAATTGATACCTGGTGTTACCTAGGAAACAAGGATATGTGGTCTTCAGATCTGCACCTCCTGACCTTGGTTTTAGGATCCCAAATCTTCTGTATGTACATAGACATGATAT
>NW_015264381.1:0-421 GCF_001447785.1 Gekko japonicus
TAACAAAAGAGGATTTAAAAGACTCTCTGGGAGCTTTCAAACGAGAGATTTTAGAAAACATAAAAGAAAACATCAACGATATAATAAAACCTCTTGCGGATAAACTGGAGGCCCTCTCTATTGCGACGCAAAACATGGCGACCACGGCCGACACCGCATTAGAAGCCGCGATAGCAAACCAGAACAACATACAAAGCCTACAGGAAAATGAAACATGGGCAAAGGAACGTATACTTATGCTTGAACATCGCTCAAAAGAGCGTTTTCTGAAATTCAGAGGCTTTCCAGAGTCAGCTGAAGGGACTGAGGACATTGTGATTTTTCTCTCTACGTGGCTCACGACGGTCATTCCCTTTGAAGATGATATGGCTCCTCTACTGCTGAGAGCTTATAGGCTTGGTCCGAAAAATGCAGAAAAAAG
>NW_015264382.1:0-421 GCF_001447785.1 Gekko japonicus
GAGTCCACCACTTTTAACCACCACACCACTCTGGATCTCAGCCAGCTCAAAACAAGGATCTAAGCATCTCTGGCCCTATTTAATTTTGGGCCTTTCCCCATTCCTTTTGCCTTCCACCATTAAGGAGGGGCTGTTAATAATTAGCATGATGCCAAACGACTAGGCTATACTTTATAGGACAGATGCAGGGCTTTTGAAACATAGGAGAGAGAAATACATTTTGTCAAATGTGCTGACGTGTATGGTGGCGTCCTAAAATGCCATCCTCCTAAGCATATTCTATGGACTGAAACTTAGGCAGGTGAGAACAATTTGCCTGATAAAAGAAGAATACGTATACTAAATGACAAAGCACAAGTCATTTTCAGTAACAATTGTATTTCTCGCAGTTATGCTTTAAATGTAAATTTCTCTTCTTTTT
>NW_015264383.1:0-421 GCF_001447785.1 Gekko japonicus
TGGGGAAGGGATTTCAGCAGGGATGTGATTCCATAGTTAGACACCCTAGGCACTACTGGTCTTCTCATCAGGCATCCCTGGGGTTTCCAGAACCCCCTCTTTTTACAGCCTTGTCCTCTACCAAGGTGGCCAAGTACTTCATTTACCTCGGTATTATCTCATAGGCTGTGCTGCCAGTCAGCGACTGCAGCCGTCCCAGATTTCCACCTGTCATAAAATTTAGTGCCATATTATATGTATGTATTATTCATTGGAATCTGTTTATTTCTTTACACAATTCATAGTCTGCCTTTCTCACTGAAACCTAAAGTGGTTTACCCAATGTAAATCAATGCAATCAACAGGATGATGCATCCAATAGGCAATTTATTAGGACTAGGAACTGCAGACATTTGAAACAGAGCTGTTGCCTGAACAAAGC
>NW_015264384.1:0-421 GCF_001447785.1 Gekko japonicus
CTAGAGGTACCCCATGTCACTTCTGAGTTCTTCCCAGAAGTGACATCAGGACACAGCCAACGTTGTGCCACTCCAATGGCTACACCGCCCCAACCTCTCTGCCGGTTGTCATGCTTGATCTGCCAACCCCCAGTCTGAAGACCACTATTCCAGTCCACAGAAGGGATAAGAGAGGCCGAAGCATGACTGGTAGAAACAAAGCATGCCTTCTTGTTTGAATGGATCTTCATCTACCTCTTTGATGTACTGAAATACTGAACAGAATGAATGAGACATACAGTGGATCTGTAATGGGAGCAATCTACTGGCTTAAGACCAGTAATCTTGCCTGGCCTTCCAATTTTCAACAATGGCCACTGTCAGAGTCCATAAAGTCTGTGCGACAGAGTGTTGGACTGGATCTTTTCCTAGCAGTGTGTGT
>NW_015264385.1:0-421 GCF_001447785.1 Gekko japonicus
AGGAACAACGGTGACTTACTCAAGACCGCCACGACTAGCACTGCCATGATCCAAGAAGGACACATCTTCTTACTTTAGGTAGGTGTCAAAAGTGAATGGTTCGGCTCTTCTGGGCTTTCTGCTGCTCAGCTTCCCGTGTGAGCCAAGTGCTGCAATGCGGTTGACTCTCTCCCGTTCGTAATATGTATTTTTGTAACTCTTCAAAGTAGAGAGACAGTACACCAAAGGATGTGGTTAGCAGCCTGGGTCTCTTGTAGAAAAGTCAGGGTTTGAAATTTGTCTGGTGGGGTAAAAGGATGAGTTGAGTTTGCTCAACAGTGCCACCATGTGTATGAAAAACCACATGGCAACATGAATAGCTAAAATGTCCCCAAAACTGTATCAGAGGGGTCTAGGTCGAATCTGCATTTGCGTTTTTAAA
>NW_015264386.1:0-421 GCF_001447785.1 Gekko japonicus
AAAGGGAGTTAGAAGAGTCCTCAGTAGCCTACTGTGACCTGCCTGCAAAGCACTTCAAGGTCAAAGGAGTTTATGCCTGCCCTGACTTATACTGCAAGTTTGGATTTAATTCTGGATACGTTTGGGGCACTATCTTATCAAGTTCCCATGGATACCTTTCAACTTGTGTAACCCACTAGGTGTTTGCTTGATGCATGTTCTTTGCAGCTTATTAAAACTGACAAGTGGAATCCGGTCCCACTGGGGGACAGATGTCGTTGCTATGCTTCTTTAAGGGAAGCAAGGTCCCCAGCAACTTTAAAAGGAGATAATGACGCGATCTCACCCTTTTAAACAAATTACAAACCTTTCGCCGGTTCACACAGGTTTAAATAATTACAAGCTCCTATCAAATAAGCCATCCCCCACTCCAAAACACCTA
>NW_015264387.1:0-421 GCF_001447785.1 Gekko japonicus
TTAAGATGTTTAGGATGGTGAACCAATGAGATTTTGTCTGTAGATTTAGAGGACACCCTGAGTTGTACATGATTATTATCTTACATAACATGAAATCTTTTAAAAAGGGAATATGAACACGGTCATGATGAGTGGAAAACTGAATGTGGAAACTGATAGACATTTCCCATATACAAAAATATGGTATCTGTATTTTGATGAAAAAATTATGAAAATATCATCAATATAATGTCCGTAATACTTAGAACATTGGTGGAAGTGAAGCATAACTGGAGATCCAGTTAGGTACATTAAAATATATAACATAAAGTTAGTGAAGATTTCTCTTGACTCTGCTTGTAACCACAACATTTCACTTTCTATATGACAGCAAGTGTGGTATAGTGTTGGAATGCCAGACTAGGATCTGGGAGACCAAGGT
>NW_015264388.1:0-421 GCF_001447785.1 Gekko japonicus
CCCCCCCCAACTAGAATTTCTATTATGGAAGCACTGGTGTGCATGGATCGCGGTAAAACTGGTTCAACAGGTTCCCAGGGCACCTGAATTAGACTTGGGTAAGAGAACGCAACGCCAATGTAAAAAGAGCAGAGGGACCTGCCATTTCATTTTATGCATCTGTTTATGATGAGCCCCGTTGTGCATAGTGCATTGTGAAACCCTAAGAGTCAAATAAATCAATAACCAGAAACAAGGCTCTGGTTTAAGGAGCTTAGAATTTGTTTTTTGGGAGTGCATGAAATAATTGGAGAAGTAAGGGAGACTGGGAGAAGGGAGAGTAATAAGGAATGAGTAAGACTTAGCTTTGTTTGTGTGGGAAATGTGGATGAATCGGCCTCTAAAGTCCCCAGCATCCCAGACCTTGAGAGTCACACGGTGA
>NW_015264389.1:0-421 GCF_001447785.1 Gekko japonicus
GCGACTGAACAACAACAACAAAGTAGCTCTGTAGGTCAGGACTGGATAAGCCTCCTTTTTGAGTATGTCTAGACATTGCTGAGAAACTGATACATAGGCACTTACATTGCCAAACAAATGCGAGCACTTGCTGCTGCCAATCCCATATAGTAGATGGAGGTATAAAGATAGAGATGGCTCTAAAGCAGAAAAGGAGTTTTGGGAACATGAAACTTTTAATTAACAAGATCCTATCTAGCCATGAAACTAATTTAGCATCCCATTTTTTAGAAAAATGGTGGTTTAGTAAAATCTCCAGGTGGTTAAGTTTCAGAAGATCCTTCAGATGGATTGGGATCTTCACACCCAGATATTGCCAATATCCTTTGGGCTGTTGAAAGTTCCCAAACAGATAAAACCCAACCCTCAAAAGCAAAAAAAA
>NW_015264390.1:0-421 GCF_001447785.1 Gekko japonicus
CATTTTATTTTTATTCTGCCAAATCTTGACTGAATTACTTGACCAAACCATTTTCCCTTTTTATCTTATGAGTTTACTTGTTTACTGTCAAGCAGGATTGGTGAGTCTGGTTCTTGTATAGTAGTAGTTCCACATGTGAAACAGCCTTAACTGTCCCAGGGATGCTTTTAGTGGACAGCATAATGTATGAACCAACAAGTCATGGATGCAGCTGGCAACAATTCTTGTGATCGTGGTGGCTGGAGAAAGTACTGCTATGAGTGCAGAAATTGTTGCCTGCTGTTAACATGTGATTTAACTAGGTACATACCATGTCCTTCCCCCATGATGATGGGCAGCTGTGAGCATGGGTAGCAAAGCAGTTCAGGCAAACAGATGGGGAAGGACATGCAGACTCATGGCTGGAGAGGTGCATGGGTGA
>NW_015264391.1:0-421 GCF_001447785.1 Gekko japonicus
GTTGGGAGCACTGGTACAGACAGGTAGCATGGGAGGTGAATGGGGGGAAGGGTCAGCAGCATTGGAACCCACCAGAAGCCCTAAGGCCTGGCAGCTGCTCCACCTCAAGGTATGCTGGCACCATGATCTGAACCAGGGATGAGGTGCCGTTCTGAAAACAGAGGCTAGCTCTGACCCCTACATGTAGGGACGGCGCAGTTTCTCCTTTGGCCCAGGGAAGTTGATGTTTTTCTTTTGTCTGGCTTTAAGGTTAAAAAAAAAGCTACAAGCCACATGAGTCATGGCTGGGCTGGGGGTGATGCTGTCCAGACGTCCCCCCCTTCTTTGCAAGGGCTGCCTGCAGCTCATGTAGAGAAAAATCTGCCATATATTTTCTGCCATCACATAAAGAACGCAGGGAGTTGGGAAACTACAGGAATGA
>NW_015264392.1:0-421 GCF_001447785.1 Gekko japonicus
TTTAATCACTCATTGTGAGCATGAGAAAGCTTCTTGAAGTGGGTCCCTCTGATATGAATCGCCGTTCAGTCAGTTGTGGTGAGCGGGGAGGCTTTCCCACACACTGGTGGACATTTTGAGATGGCAAGAAGAAAATCTTGTGACCTCTGGAGGAACTCCAGCTGCTGCTCCCAAGCATCCACGAGGTTCCCTCACGTGGACACCTTCCACACATCAGCCTCCAGGCAATCTTGTATCCCACAGAGATAGGATGGATAGTTTTCAGCTCCTCTGTTCTCCGTTTGTTGTTTGAAATGTGTATTTCTTTCCACAGAAAGCACAAAAGAAGATAGCCACTAAACTCTTCTGCGCTGGTACCTGAAGCGCCCCCCAGTGTGAATAGTGAACCTTCTAAACGAATAAAATCTCTTCTGTATGTTTT
>NW_015264393.1:0-421 GCF_001447785.1 Gekko japonicus
ACACAAAACCTTCATTCAAAATAACTGTGGCCAACCAAGCATTCTCAGACCCTGGTTTCGGCACTGGTTGGCAACTTTTATAATGAAAAATAGATTTAATGAAAATTATAACTCAAAAAGCAAACTCTGTCAGATTCAGAACAAGAGGTCGACAAAGAGCCAGTATAAGAAACTACATCTGCGTAACTGGAAGTCTGTGACTTAATATTACTGATAATTGACCCAATGATTAATAACCCATGAAGTTTTTGAAGCCCAAAGACCGGTTGTCATGAGTCCTTCATTTGTGGGGTCACCAACCTGCAGGTGATGGCTGGAGGTCTCCTGCAATTACAACTGATCCCCAAGTGACAAAAATCCATTTGTCTGGAGAAAATGGCTGCTTTTGGAAGTTGTACCCCAATGAAGTCCCTCCCCTCCC
>NW_015264394.1:0-420 GCF_001447785.1 Gekko japonicus
ATTGGATGTGATTGCCCATGTGACTAATCCAGGAAGAAGCAGCTACCAGCACGGGGGGGGGGGATGGCACTGAAGATACAAGAACCATGTGACACACTGGTGCCAACTGTATTAAAAAGGGGTATTCACAAAAGAGCATTTGGGTGCGGGAGAACAATTTGTAACCCACCCCAACTGCTAGTTTCTGCCTGGAAAATGGAACTGGAGAATATTTGACGTAGTTCTAATTATTTATAATGTACTGGATCTGATTTTAAAAAATCCTTAGTGACATTCAGAATATGCTCACTCTGGATCCCTGAATTTTTAGGAGCTCTCAGTTGGATTTAGGAACACTTTCCCCTTCCACTGCTCTCCAGATCATGTGACAGCTGCTTTTCCTGGGATAAATCCTAGGAAAATAGCTGAGAACAGCTGGGA
>NW_015264395.1:0-421 GCF_001447785.1 Gekko japonicus
TGATGCACAGAGACCACAAAGAAGATTGGTTAGATTCTCCTGTTTTGTGTCTGTGTTGAAGATTTGTTTTGTCTTGGTGTTTGCTTGCTTATTTGCTGTTGTTATAAAATAAAAGTAAATTATTTTCTCGCGAAAAAGTGAGGGTTGGGTAAGGAAAAGCACCGCTACACTTATTTCTCCTCTTCCTCAGATCAAGGAGACGCCCGGGATCCATTTAGAAGCTTAGCCGCACATTCGAGCCCAAACATTTATTGAGATCAGCGTCCTATTTGAATGTTGTATTCTTTACGACTTGTTGTCAAGCACTTCATGAATACAGACAGCTTTTGTACTACTCTAATATCTCCTGAGGAAGATCCGTGATTGAAACGTTGTTCTATAATCCGGATACGGCGTTGATGATGTACCTGTGCACAAGGAT
>NW_015264396.1:0-420 GCF_001447785.1 Gekko japonicus
CCATCTATCTGTGCATGAGGAATAAAAATTAAATCCAACATAAAACAAAATGCATAAATAAGACTTGCATTATCAATTTCTAATGTTAAATAGAAATGCGATGGTTTACTTCATGCATCTAAAGTGACAACTGATTTATGAAAGTTTATGATGGATTAAATTTGTTATTCTTTAAAGAGTTTTGCCATAGAGGTTTTGTCCAAATTCTAGAGTGTCACACTAGTGATGTGACTTCACTTCATTGGAAGTGGCATCGTGCCATTGGTGTGACAACATTCCCCTCCCCCCCTTCCTGCCCCCTTCCACTCCTGCTTGTTGCCAACCAATGGCTGGCAACCCTCCCACTCTGCCATGGAAGTTTGCTGGTTGACCTTGGACCAGTTACTCTCTGTCAGCATAATCTACCTCACAGGGTTGTTG
>NW_015264397.1:0-420 GCF_001447785.1 Gekko japonicus
AAAAAACGGGGGACCCCTGGCATACTGGGGGGGTTGACAACCCTATTGCCACCACAGCCACTGCAAGCAGCAACCACCAGGACCCTCCCCAGCTGCTCAACAGCAAGTTACACACAGAGAGACAACACTTTATTTAATCTGGGAAAATTTAAACCCCCAATGAATTTTATTTGTAACTTTTCAGATTTTTCTACAAACCTAGGATGTCCCTCAAATTTGCAGAAAAATTTGTTTGGGGTAAGCGTGGCCCTGATCTGCAGGTTTAGCTATCCAAAGATGGGGGCCACTCTTGGGAAATAGATATATAGATGGTTCAGGAAGTCACTTTTATTAAAGGAACAGGACTGAACTATACCACTGTGTACAGTATATATTATCAGTTTGCTTTATGTAGTATTCTACTGTTCCCTGCTTTGTTTA
>NW_015264398.1:0-420 GCF_001447785.1 Gekko japonicus
CCCCTCCGGGGGGCAAAAAAAAAAAGATACAGAAAGGGGACAAAAGGGTCTCTGGTAACAGAGAGCACAAGGAGTCCAGTTGGGGGAGTTCCCTCACCTATACGTAACTTTTGTTCTTAAAGGTAGATGTCCCCTTTCTACTTGTGAATGGGGAAGTCATATAAGTAAACAAACCGCCACACTAAAGTCTTCTCAAGATGTAAATTGGTGGTGTCACATGACCATTGGAAATGTCCTTTTCTGTCATAGAAACCAGGTTCTGGGGTGAAGTGTTGATGAGACCTATCTGAAACATTGAGCTTACAAGAAAGACCTTCCAGGCTCTGCTTGGCCATGAAATTTGGAGGTGAAATGTGCCACCAAGTCACAGCTGACTTATGGCGACCTTTAAAGTTTTCAAGGCAAGGGACATTCAGCGGT
>NW_015264399.1:0-420 GCF_001447785.1 Gekko japonicus
ATGAGACATAACAAAGAGAACCATGGCCAGAGCTCACAAGGTTTTCAAAGAGTAAATAACCACTGTTGTTTTGTTATTTTGAACTGGGCCTATGACATTTTCAATTCCTTTAGCCCACAGGGGAAAACAGCAACTTTGGGGTAGGGATGATTCAGATCAGGAGAAGAGCACAGTACAGAAAGGGTTATGTTCCCTTCCCTGTGCCACAGCCACAGTCCAAAGTGGGCACCACATGGCTTTAAAGGATGCAGCAGACCCATTCACAAATCTCTCAAGAGTCTGACCCTGATGTAAGTACAAATCCATTTAAGCATCACATGTAAACCTAATACTAAAACTATTCCAGTGAGGAAGAGAATATATATGTGAATGAAATTTAGAGCTCAAAATCCATAATATAAGCATGCATGCCTTATAAAA
>NW_015264400.1:0-420 GCF_001447785.1 Gekko japonicus
TTCTCGGTGCGGGTCAAACCAGTGACTCTTTATTTCCATACCAAATTTGGTTTCCTTCCCCCCACCCCCTGAATTTCCCTATTAAACCTGAAGATTCCCCTCCCCTCCATTTTTGCATCAATGATACCAAAATGGCACATGGTGTAAAAATATAGTGACCATCCGTGGAAAACAGGTGAAATGAAAACACTTATCATGGCTACAGATCAGGGTTTGTGTGTGTAGAGAAATGAGAAGAAAAAAAGCAAGAAAATGTGGGGTGGGAGAATAGATTGATATTTCCTAGAATAACAACAGACCTCTTGCGAGAAGCTGAAAATATTCCATCACATTCATGTAACCCTTTTATGCCTGAAACATCCTTGAAAGTGAAGTCAAAGGACAAGGCCTTGCTCATGTAGGACTTCACTGCATGCAGAT
>NW_015264401.1:0-420 GCF_001447785.1 Gekko japonicus
CCCCCCCCCCACACACCTCTTTTGACACCACCAGCTGTCTGGAGTAATGTTTAAAACAGTTTCAAATCCGAGCACTGTATCTGCAATTCAGCGAGATAAAGTCCAGGAATCAGCTGGTGTACATGGTGCCTGCGCACACTGGATTTTGCCCCATCCATATGCTATCTTCATGCATGGATAGCTGCTATTGAAACAGAAAATGAAACAGGCATGCCAGGTGTGTGGGAGGACAAGGCATTTAATTGCCGCAAACATAAACTGAAAATTGCACTGCTGTTTAACCCAGAGAATAGGGTTACATTATTCTTGCATAAAGTACAAGTAGGCTCCATTTAGATGTGCTTTTTAAACAAAGGTTTAAGAAAACAAGGAAATGGGGTATACAGGAACATATATTCCCTCTAACACATGCAGCACATT
>NW_015264402.1:0-420 GCF_001447785.1 Gekko japonicus
GCGGATGTGTGTATGTCTAAGCCATTTCTGTCACGCATTTCAGCATACAAAGTGCCTTACTGTCCTTAGCCAGTTCTCATTTATTGAGAACAGTAGCTTGCCTTCAGCCTCCTAATTACTTTCATGGCTCACTAAGTATAACTAAAACTTGGTCGGCAACACTCCATGTTTACATTGCCCTTGTAGGCATTATAATTCCACCGGGACTCTACTGAAAACACAGTTTATCAGATCTCTTTAAAAAGAAGAGTGAATTAGGTGGAGAAACGGAGAGAAGGTTTGGCTCAGTTCAGAAGTAACCCCAAACTGGGATTCAGTGCGACCAAAACAAGTCTTGGGCTCTCACACCACTTCCTACCCCACCCCACCCCTCCTTCACTCCACTTCCTTCCCTCCATTCTTGGCTTGTTGCAAATGACA
>NW_015264403.1:0-420 GCF_001447785.1 Gekko japonicus
CTCCCCGTTATTTATTTAATGAGCATAACTCCCAAATGGTGGTGGTTGTTACTAATGGGAAGCAGACAACTGAAAATAATAAATGAGAGAAATCTAGAGAAATCTGTTGCTTTAGGATTCACAATATGATTGTGAGCATTGTGAATGTAGGGTCACAATATGCTGGGTATATCCCATGTAGTCAATAGTTATAAATACTGTGGCCTGGATAGTGCCACTACCAACAAAAATGTTGTTTTCAGGGGAGTGTGACATGATCCAGTCTTTAAATGTTAGGGTTTGGAACAGGGTTTACATATCTTAAGCAATCTGTTTTGTCCAGTATGTCCATGGCAAGTGTGCTCAAGTCCATAGATACTTAATGAATTCAGCTGAGGGAAGTAATGCTACCAGCTGTGTGGATGAGGAGATTCAGACTAA
>NW_015264404.1:0-420 GCF_001447785.1 Gekko japonicus
AAAGGGATTCACAGTTAATGAGGGATGATCCCAGGTGTGGAGAACACCATGTAAACACTGGAATCATCTTTGATATCCACTCAGACATATATGAAGATGCAGGGACTCACATCTGTATTAGATGTTGATGTATTGACATAATCCTCATGATCAAGGAATGCAAAAAATGAAACAAGCTATTGGACCAGGAACCTGTAAAAGAGTTAACCTATATGTACCGTTCAGATTTCATTAAAGTGTTTAGCGGCTTGCACATTTCTATGCAACCTTTGCTTTGACTTGTCTCTCATCCACTTTGGTTCTCCTGTGACAGAGTAAACCACTTCACAGATTTCTTTCTGGTTGATGGCAGCTAGAATAATTATTATCATACCATTGGAGCTTATCCAGTGTGGAGATCTCTCTCTCTCTCTCTCTCTC
>NW_015264405.1:0-420 GCF_001447785.1 Gekko japonicus
CCACTTCATCAGATGCATGAAGTGTGTTTTCATCACACAGACATATATCCACAAACACAAGCATAAAGAAAAAAAACTGCAGACAGCTGACCCTCAGAGCAATAAAGTCCAGCCAATTAACAATGCTGACAGATTTTCAAGCAAAGGAGCCTGAAAAGCAAGCATCCCTGCTCTGAAAAATCCTCATTCCGAGTTAAATACACCCCCCCCTTCTTAATCTGGGCCTGATTTGAATCTGAGCTCCCCTCTCTCTGCAACACTTTTGGGGGAGGGTGCTGGGGGGGAACTGACCAGCAGTGAGGAACAGACAGTAGAGAAGAGATCCCCAACAGGATTCAGTTCCTGCCAAATAAGAATTCTCAGTCTATTTGCTTCCTACCAGGGACAACTAGAATAGGGGTTTTCTGAGCCTCAAAAATG
>NW_015264406.1:0-420 GCF_001447785.1 Gekko japonicus
ACCACTACACCAAACTGGCTCACTTTTTAGCTCTTGCCCTATGGCTTGAGCCATGCTTTATGTCTGCCTGAGGTGGAGACTGTCAAGGAAGCACGTGGGCGGGCGGACAGTTTTACCCCCCTCCCCTTCTGCTCCTTCTGCTCTGACTTGTTCACTGGGAGGGCCACAGAAACGGGGGCGGCTGCGGTAATGGAGGAGCAAGCAGGGGGTTAGTCCGAGCTGCAGGCTTGCCTTCTCTTGCTTGTTTACTTCTGTCTTCCTTCTCCTCTCCCGCCGACCCCCTCCCATGGCCTTCATGATGATGAAGAAAAAGAAATTCAAATTCTGCGTGGAGCTGAAACTAGATGAGCTCTCCTCGGTGCCCTTCGTCAATGGGATCCTCTTCTGCAAGGTGCGGCTGCTGGACGGCGGCAGTTTCAA
>NW_015264407.1:0-420 GCF_001447785.1 Gekko japonicus
ATGAACTCCTGCACCTCTTTTTCTATGAGTTGCATTTGAGCAAGATTTTTTGGGTCATCTTCTGTGCCTGAACAACCCTCTTCGCAATCCCTCCAGGGCTCTGGGGATCCCCCTCCCCTCCTTTTCCACCACCAGGAGGCCTGCTCACACCTCCCTTCTTGCTCCCCACGTCTCCCCCACCTGTGTCTGCGCCCCCACCCTTCTTCCGCTGCCTGTTCTTGACCTCTCCCCCACCAGTGCTCACAGCTACCTACGTGCCTCTTCCTCAGTGGCACCAGATAGTGTGGGTGGCTGGGAGTGCCACAGCTGTGACTGTCTGGAGCACTCGCGCACTGATCTCTAGAGGTGCTCGGCAGCCAGCGTAGGAGGCGGAGCTCTTGCTTGCAAGCAAGCGGGCAAGGGAAGTGTGCGCAGGGAGGT
>NW_015264408.1:0-420 GCF_001447785.1 Gekko japonicus
GCTCTACCGTTGAGCCATGGCCCTTCCCCCTGTTCGACACTGGGTCTGTTATTTCCAAATGTTGTACACAGCCCTGCACATGTGCTATAGTTTATGCAGATTATTCCCCTCTTCTGCATTACCGGCTTCCATGTAGGGACTGTCTTAGCTGCAGAGCATCAACGGCAGTTACCTCGTGCTCTCTCGTCCCACTGGAGAACCTTTCACCCCCCACAAATAGCAGCCCCAGCAGTTTCCTGGAGCCCCTGCTATGACTCCATAATGTTTAGAATCGTGATGGTGGCCAAGGCTCAGTGGCAGAGCATCTGCACGACATGCAGAAGATCCCAGGTTCAACCTCTGGCCTTTTCAATAAAAGGGATTGGGTAGCAGATGATATGAAAGAGCCCCGACTCAATACCCTGGAGAGTTGCTGCCAGT
>NW_015264409.1:0-421 GCF_001447785.1 Gekko japonicus
TTTTCTCCAGGGGAACTGATCTCTATAGGGTGGGGATCAGCTGTAACTGAGTGAGGTCCCCAAGGTCTCACCTGGAAGTTGGCAATACGTGGGGAAGCACGCCAATCCACCTCCTCCGAGGGGTGCACGGCTCTTTTTCTCTGCCGAGCTCTTCTGTCATCATGAGAGACAGTTTTAGAGTCCGGCGTGTGTGACAAGCTAATGCCTTGCCGAGATACTAACTCAGGGCCTCACAATAATGAAGCCACCACACGTTCATGTGGGTCGAGGGATTGGCACAGAAGGGAGGAAGGTCACGGCGGCGTTCCCGCCCAGCCGTGAGAACAACGGAGCTGAGGCGGCAGATACAAATGAAAACGAAACAATTATCCCTCGCATTGTTAGCACTGCAGAGATGGGCAGGAAACAAGGAAGACCAAAA
>NW_015264410.1:0-420 GCF_001447785.1 Gekko japonicus
CACACATGCATGTTTACCCCTTGACGGCTACAGGAGTGACTTGCGTGTGAAGATGGGCCATTTCTGGAGAGACTCCGTCCTAGCAAGGACTTCCATGTTACTTCAGACAGACTGTTTGTCCGTCCGGTCCGTTCATTCAAGATAATCTGGGAGACATCAAGGGATGTACATGCATGTGTGAACCAGCCCTTCATTTGCAGTTTAGCAAATACATATGTGTATACAGGGGGGGTTGCAACCCTGCCTCTTCTCCCTTGCTGTCTCCTCTCTGAATAGGTACACAGAACCACTTCTCTGTTGTCCTTCAAGTTCCCCCTTAGACCCCCACCCTTTCCCACTGGGTCTTCAACTTATACATCCTCACTCCCAACTGCATTCAAGCAATCTTAGGATGCAGTCTTAGGATGCATTCACAGAAGC
>NW_015264411.1:0-420 GCF_001447785.1 Gekko japonicus
CTTCAGTGAACTCCAGGACAAACAAAACCCAGGTACCTGAATAATGGATTTCTTAATATTTCTTAATATCACTGACAGTCCCCCCTCCCTTTGGATTAGTTACAATGAATAGGGAAAGGGGACATGGCTCATTGACAGAGACTCAGTTTTGCATGCAAAAGGATCTGGGTTTAACCACTTACACCTGCAGCTATAAGAGTTAAAATAGCTGATGTTAAAGATTTTTATGTGAGGGCTGCTGCCAGTTGGAATAGGCAATACTAGCCTTAATAGACCTGTGGTCCGACTCAGTACAAGGCAGTGTCCTATGCTTATATATTAACAAGCAGGACAGATATTAATACATCTGAATTCACATCTCTAATAAGGTGTTCAGGGCTGAGAAAGTTAGGAGGAACGGCAGCTGGATTATGGCTGATT
>NW_015264412.1:0-420 GCF_001447785.1 Gekko japonicus
ATCCTGCGTTTCTTATGTCCAACTATGCAACATTAAAGGATCACAGTCTCTCTCTTCCTGCCCGCTGTCCTGCTCCTTCTCCTATAGAATAGCCTTGATTATCAACTTCATTGATTACCCCTATAATGGTAAAACTCCAGGAGCATCCAATGAAGTTGAGCAAAAGATCTGAGATACAAAAAGGAAGTACTTTTTTACGCAAACCACTTAAATCAGTGGGTTTAAGAAAATGCAACTCTGCTTAGAACAGCACTGTAAATTATCGAATTCACTGCCTGTGATGATCACATGGGTGGCTTTAAGAAGGTATAGACAGATTCACAGAGGATAGTTCCTCTATAGGTACAAGCCATGGTGATGAAAGGTAATCTCTAAATATCATTGCTTGGAGGCCTTGGTCTCCATGCTGTTTGTAAGCCG
>NW_015264413.1:0-420 GCF_001447785.1 Gekko japonicus
AGGCAGTGTTCAGCCAGCAGCAGGGGAAGGAATCGAAGAAATGGATAGCAAGGCGGTTGACAGCCCCGGGAAGGGGGTGTGGGTTTGAGCCTAGCTGCCGAAAAAACTGGGGAAGGGGAGTGGGTGAACCTTTAATTCTGGTGACTTTGCAGTGGACTCTTTTCCTTATCGGAGGCAGCAGGTCCGTGCTCTGGATAATTGCATTCCTCTTGAATCAATAGCTCTGGAGTAAAATCTGCTTTCTAGGTCATCGAGGGGTGTGTGTGGGTGGGTTTCTTGTCTCTCTTAAGCGCCCCCCCCCAGCTCGTTTCCCCATGTCTCATCATGCAAGGGGCTGTCTTGGTATACAGGGTTACTGGTACGTGGCATACAGGTTGCCAGAAGTCTCAGTCGAGTCTGTGGCTCAACAGAAGCTGCGGT
>NW_015264414.1:0-420 GCF_001447785.1 Gekko japonicus
ACCTATTAGAGATGTCATGGTGTTAAAATGGCTGGGGGTTGGGCAACGTTTCTGTGAGAGCAGAAACATTAGGTGAAGCGAGGGATTCCCCTGTGCCCCTGTCTGTCATCATTTGTTGATTTTTGGCACTAGTTAGGACATACAGTTGACACCTTCACCCTGCCCTCTGGGGAAGGTCAAGCTTCAGGGGGAAATTGCACACACGGAAGAAGGCAAGGGGATGCGTGTTGGAGTGTATTCTTAATACTAGAGGCTGGGAATGGCCCATCGGCAGGTGGAAGTCACAGTGCCTCCGCTGGAGGAATTCCCCGAGGCTCCTGGCAAGTCCTTGACAGCAAACTGAGCAAGATGGAGCGTTTGATGGTTGTTGAAGGCGGCGCTCATCTTCCTTTGCTTCTGTTATGTTCTAAATGACAGAGG
>NW_015264415.1:0-420 GCF_001447785.1 Gekko japonicus
GTGATCAATGATGCTGCTTTCTGAACACTGCTGATCGTGGAGAGGAAGTGTGCATGCGGGTAGTGTCTCCCCCCTTGTAGGCGCCATGGACGTGAGTTGACAGTCACAGGGAAGTGTGGGGCGCAGAGCCAGCACACTCTTGCCCGTTCCTCCCTCTCTGCACGTTCAGTCATGTGTGGAGGGAGGGGTTATGTGCACAGGGCTAGAATAAGGTGTTGTGTGTGTTGTGTGTTGTTTCATTTTGCACTGTAGAAAAACTCAGCTTTTCAGGCAAAACTAAAATTGCTGTCATGAATCGGAGGCAAGGGGGTGAGGCGATGGAGCAAAAATCAAGATCGTCAGGCAAAAATATGAACCTCAGGGCCCAAAGACTTTTGCATACATTTCAGATGCAAGGAACAGAATGGGTAATGAAAGGGC
>NW_015264416.1:0-420 GCF_001447785.1 Gekko japonicus
TATCAGCTCGCACCTCACCAACACCTTCAAACTTGGGATCTTCAGCTGTCAAACTGAAGCAATTCTCAGCATCCCTACTGTACCCCAGAGGACTACCAGTTGAATTCAAAATCAGAAGGACCGCATATGAAACAGATCCAGAGAAATGTCTGGCAGGGGGAGGGAACCAACCTAAGAAGACCGGCTTTGAGAGAGTCATTCCTAAAATGGGTAGGTGTTCAAAAACCTGGAGAGACAACCACGCTGATGGAAGAGTTGAAAAAGATCTGATTGTATGGATTTATTTCATTGCCTGCTCTAAGTATGAAGAACAGTAGTTACATAAGAAAAGACCAGAGCAAGAGAGAAAACGTTATGATCCAACGGAATCACAGAATGTGAGAAATGCTCTAATTTCTTTTCATATATTCACTGGGAGAC
>NW_015264417.1:0-420 GCF_001447785.1 Gekko japonicus
GCAGGTAATTTACCTCTTTGTTTGTAGAACATCCATTATCTCCGATGTAAAGAGAGCATTGTTTACAGAAACATCAAAGTAACAGCATCCCGCTCTCACGCAACAAGCGAGCCCCTTTTGTACAACAGTTGCCGGAATTGTTGTTGAAACGTCTGTTTCGTAAAGCAAATTGCTTAGTGTAAGAACGATTCGCTCCCACGAAACGCAAGGATGAGAAGCATATGTTTTGCCCGCACAGAGTTTTATTTCACATTATACAGGTTAGCAAAACAAACTATTTTTAGTATTTGTGACATTTGTTCCATATATTTCAAGTCCTCAGAGTCCAGGATGCTGTCATCATATAAAGGAATATCAAGATGACACTGAGGTGAGCTGGATCTGAAGAGGTGATTCGTGGAGGATAAATCTATCAGTGGC
>NW_015264418.1:0-420 GCF_001447785.1 Gekko japonicus
CAACTCTTAACATTCTATGATTCTATTCTCGGAAAGCAAATCTGACTGTTTCAGGGGCCCCCTCAGGTTCCCAGACAAACAGTCTAGGGCTGGAGATGAGCAGTTGTGCGTGGTTTCTGGTCTCCTTGCCGGCAGTCCAGAAAACAGCTTTTTGTGAGTTGTTCCTTGAAGATCTTCCATGACATCCTTGTTTTTGGATGTCTCAACAAGGGACTGTTTGTGCCGAGAGGAAATGATGAACTGTCCTTCCCTTAGCCACCTGAAGGATGAGGCGGCCTGTTCTGCCATTCAAGCTTCAGACACCAAAGTCTCCCTTGGCCACTAATCATATGCACAGAACTGTCCGTGCTCAGAATGGTTCTACCCCAGCAGAAGGGTGCCGTTGGTATAGGGAACAAATATTCATTGTTTCAGGGGGAT
>NW_015264419.1:0-420 GCF_001447785.1 Gekko japonicus
ACTTGAGCCACCGCAGCTCCTTCTCATGCTTATTACCTGTATAGTTTCTTGTTAACCACTCATGCTTATTACCTGCATACCAGGGATAACTGAAGGAACTGGCCTGTCCTTGAACTAGGGTTTCTCAATGAGTAAAGCTCTGTTTAGATCAGGTTCCTGTTCATGACGTAGGCTGAATGAACACCGATGCAAGTAAGTAAGGTTAGGTCTGGACTGTGGAACGTTGCAAAGAGTTCAACACACACAGCTTTCCGTCGTTGTGCCAACTGAAACCGACCCCTCATATTCACTGTGCATCTCTGTAGCTCTGTGATCTGGAGGGAAAGTGGGATCGACTTCAAATGAATTTATTCCTTTGAGTTAGATGGATTGATAGTGGGTTGGATGATGATGAAGAAGACGAAGAAGAGTTGGATTTAT
>NW_015264420.1:0-420 GCF_001447785.1 Gekko japonicus
AGAGAGGATATGTAAGAGGCAGTCCCTTTAATCCAGTAAGCCATTGATGGGGCACGTTTCTGAAGCCTCAGGCAGCGTGTGAGGTTTTAGCCATCATATTTGCATCTGTGTATTTCTGTCTGGTTTTTCTTTTGCAGGCTGGCGAACAAATCCATGTCAGTCTGCCACTCTCCCAGCAAGTTTCTAATGAGAGCAGGCTTTCGATGTCAGAATCGGTCTCTGAATTCTTTGACGCGCAAGAGGTGCTTCTGTCAGCAAGCTCCTCAGAAAATGAGGTATTGGGGGGGGGTATTCTGTCATACTCTTGGTCACTGTAGTATCTTTAGGTTTAGCTAAGTTTATACTGCTGGTGGACAGAGAGTTCCTGGCTCAGATGCCAAAGCAGTAGCCATGTCAGTCTGCTGCAGCCAAAATCACAAG
>NW_015264421.1:0-420 GCF_001447785.1 Gekko japonicus
ATTTCCCAACCCAGAGCCGGCAACCCTGTCTGGGCTCCGGGCTTCCTAACTCCTCCCCCTCTCTTCCCTTGCAGGTTCCACTGCACACTCTCTCTTCTATTTCCGCACAGTCGTGACCAAGTTTGGCCAGGGGTTGCCCCGTTTCATAGAAGCAGGCTATTTGGATGGCCAGCCCATCGAGTACTTTGACAGCCACACGAGAAGGGTCGTCCCTCGGGCACCCTGGATGGAGGCGAATCTGAACGAGCAGTACTGGAACGAACAGACCGACCTGGTGCACGTCAACGAGAGGTGGCTCCGAGATTACCTCTTGATTCTGCAGAATCACTACAACCAGACCGGGGGTGAGTTAAAACGGGGAGCACGCTCTTTGGACCCATTCCCTCCAGGCTCCATGGCTTGTGGGGCAATTTTTTTCCT
>NW_015264422.1:0-420 GCF_001447785.1 Gekko japonicus
TTTTTCATTCTTTGCTAAGTGCACTTGCAGCGTACGAATGCCTTTGGGAACAATATGCAGGGCTTTTAGAGTAGAAAGGGTTCCCAGAAAAGGGGGGGGTGGAATTAAATCAGGTGGCCTGATTTTAACCTGGGATAAACAAATGCAGTGATATTCAATATTTCTGTCTTCAAGAAACACGTTTCCATATCAGCTTGTCTACCATGGAATCCCTGAATGTTGACAAAGATTCTGAGGCATATTAGTGGGGCATGTGTGTGGTGCATTGCTCAGGTCTGGTGGTTCTCATAACTGCTCAGATATTAATTATGACCTAAAATACACCCTGTGGTTGCACGTTTCAGGACAAGATTGGTAGAAGAAGGGGTTCTGTCTTTCAGGGAAGACTGCCCATCATTATTGGGATTCTAATTAGGGATG
>NW_015264423.1:0-420 GCF_001447785.1 Gekko japonicus
CTTGGGAAGATGCAGCGGGGAGGCTTAAGCCCTTTCTCCCCAAGTTCGTGGTCGTGATTCTGATCAGGCCCTGCATGGATGAGAACTGAGTTCTCAGCATGGAACTCCAGCCACGTGAAGGTCTGGTCCCATGTCCTTGTGGTTGCCCTGTGTCTGCCATGTACATTTCATAGCATCTGAATCAGCCCTACGTGCTACTCCACTTATTTGGTCTAGGGACATCAGAAGAAAACCTTGTTCCTTTCCTTGTCTCTAAGCCTAAAAACTTGTGATGGATTTGCCAGGTGACCTTGGCTGTTTCCCCCCTCAATTTGCTCTAGAGACAATGAAGAAAAGAAAAAATCCCCCACTGACGGTACTGACGAGAAGGACAACGCAAACCAGTCCAAGGCCACCAATCGCATCAGCAATTCCAGCAAT
>NW_015264424.1:0-420 GCF_001447785.1 Gekko japonicus
TATCTTGAAAGGAAACTGTTTTTGCCTTCCAAGGTGTTTCACGAGCATCTGGCTACCTGTTCAGGGGAAACGGTCTTGTTCAAATGGAAGCACTCTTGGGATGGGTTGATATTGCTGGGATGCATTGTGATGGAGGGTATTTAACCTAGGTTTTGGTATGTTTATCTATGGTCCTAGGGTGGGGTTTTTAATTGGGATGGCTATTGTTTGGTCTTTTTGTTTTAACATATTTTATAGTCTTTGTACTATATGGTATTTTTAAGTTCTATGATTCTATGACTTGCCTCAAAGGGTTGGGGAGGGGGAACAAAAACATTCTAAAGAAACAGACAACTGTGGAAAGGCCAGTTCTGAATGGCATGGAAGGCTCGACCCTCTGGGCTTTTTTTTGGCATTATGGTGTAAGGATGTCAGCCTCCA
>NW_015264425.1:0-420 GCF_001447785.1 Gekko japonicus
CCTTTCTCCCAGACATAGCAAGCCATGGCTGGGAGAAAGGGGGAATTGAACTTCTTAGACCAGTTTGGGTCAGTTCGTGAGCTGCCCCAAATGCCAAACCGCCCTTTTTAGGTCCATGCCCATTCCTACTGGATACTGTACCGTAGTATCTGGGTTCTAGGGCTAAACCACTCTCAAGTCCACGCTCCTCTGTCCTATGCATTATAAAGCATATATTTTACAGTCTCCTTAATGGCCCTCTCAAGATGCTAAGAATGCATAGGGACTGCACTGGTAATTTGCTTGGATGACAGGATTTAAAGGACACACAGAAATAATGATACACAAGCACAGTTCCTGTCACCTAGTGAATACTGTTGTGCTGATTAAATAACAGAGTTGCACAGTTAGTGTAGGACATTGAGTTTCAAAGAGATGGTC
>NW_015264426.1:0-420 GCF_001447785.1 Gekko japonicus
CACAGCGGTGTGTGAAAGGGCTTACGTGTTTGGGAGGTGAAACAAAAGCTCCGTTTGTGGTACTGGCTGAACAATGGGTGTTGGGCAGATGTCTCTTGCTGTTCTTGTGTGGTTGCATGTGTACAAACTTCCCTTTCTCATCTCTGCCTTGTTTTATTCTGCATGCAGCTGATTTTGGATTTGCACGGTACCTGCAAAGTAACATGATGGCTGCAACGCTCTGTGGTTCCCCGATGTACATGGTGAGTACAATTTGGTTGTTTCTTTATGGGGTCTTCCCTTCCCAGTAGGAAGCACAAAAATAACCCGTCTGTTTCTCCTGCAGAAAAAACTTTTTGGTATTTTTCTTTTTGAAAAAGGTGATGTTCAAGAAGCCATCTGGCACCTGTGTTTCAAGATCTCTGCCCCAGCTGTTTCTCC
>NW_015264427.1:0-420 GCF_001447785.1 Gekko japonicus
AAAAAAAAAAAAAAAACAGTACCATCAATGTGCACGGTGCTCCACAGAGAAGAATGACAAATCCCTGCCCGAGGAGCATGCAATCTAGATCCCGAAACAAAGGGAGGTGGGAATAAACAGAAAGAATTTGCAGACTGAGTCTCAGAAGGGACACGTGTACTTTGAACTTTCCTAGCATTGCACCCTGCTGTCAATCCTTATCAATTGCAGCAGTGCAATTTGTGCTAAGGCAGTGTGGGTGCAGCAGCTAGACTGCTGGGTTTGCACACAAAACCCCCAAATTAAACCCTAGCTCAGCTATAGAACTCACTGGGAAGCCTTAAGCACGTTGCCACTCTCCCCACGTGGTTGAACCACTGCTGGGTATTCCTTAAAAGAAGTCAGCCTGGAATTAAGGTAAAGGTTTCCCCTTGCTCGAAA
>NW_015264428.1:0-420 GCF_001447785.1 Gekko japonicus
TGAACTGCCATACTAGGTTCCTTGGAGATAATAAGGGGCATATTAACAGAAAGGAAAAAAAATAGCATCATATATTATTAGACTATGTTTTAATAGTTTACTGTAACATACTTTAATCTGAAATGCAATGGCTTGTTTAAAAAGATTGAAGATCTTTTTTAAAAAGCCCCATTTGCATTTCAGGTTTAAGTACATGACTGCAATACTATTAAATATATTTAAGCAGATAAGTATTAGTCAGATTTTGAATTACAGCCAGCCCCAAAGATTTGTCAAACTTACTTGCTGACATTTGTTCTCATATTGCACTGTTGTGGTATTGTTAATGCCCTTGTGGAGTTTAACCCTGCAGCATAACCCTTCTGTGTTACATTGTACTAAACAATACAATATTCGCTGTTGTAGATTTTCCGGGTTGTA
>NW_015264429.1:0-420 GCF_001447785.1 Gekko japonicus
AACACCGCCGTGGGTGACTTTCATTTTCATTCTCTCCAATTCTATTAATTTGCAATGCTGGACGGAAAAGTACAGCGATGTCATTCTAAAGGGGGAGAGAAAAGAGCGGTGAGGATTTGCGGGAGGATGCCTGCATTTTGTGGGGAGGGGAGAGTGCAGTGGAGAGATCCTCCTTAGGTCTGGGAAGAGGTTGGCCTGGAGGCGCCTGGCTTTCCAAAGGAATGCGCCGGCCTTGGCTGGCAGGGAGCCCCCTGCATTTACGAAGCGTCAGCAGCACCATTCTAATCAGTTTTTCAAACAGCAGCAACAAAAAAGAACACCCTTCCCTCTGTCTCACTGGAGGCTCTTTCCAAGACTAAAAGCTTGTGCGGAGGATGTTAGAAAGTCAATTTATATGGATATGAAGGGGGAGCTCCCCCC
>NW_015264430.1:0-420 GCF_001447785.1 Gekko japonicus
CATGATTTAATTCTTTTAAACCATCTTTTGAAATGACAAAATAGCTTTCAGGTTTCCTGTGTTTAATTCAAATGGAAAACCTACATAGACTAGAATGTACATTATTATAGATTTAAGAATTACTCTCTTCAGCTTTCTGTCCTATATTTAGCAGTCACGGTGGTATGATCCAGACTAAAAAGTGATCTTAGCATGGCTTGTGAAAATGTCATTATCTTCCTTGCCGTGTAGGAAGCTAGAGAAATACCTGTGAAGCTAGTGAGACTACCAATTCTTTTTGTAATGACGTTGGTTTCCCCTTCTCAGCTCCTTTTAATTCTCGCTCAGCTGAATGCATCCTTGACCAAGAAAACCTCCTTTCCACCTTCCAGTTTTGAACACCTGTAAGGCATGCTGTCATGACCCCAGGGGGTCTCCGCC
>NW_015264431.1:0-420 GCF_001447785.1 Gekko japonicus
GGGGGGGGATTTTTTGTCCTAGTCATACCATTTTCAATTTTATAAACCTGTACCATGTCCCTTTACATTAATTTCTTTTATTTCTTAAAGGGCCCCAAATGCTATAGGTTTGCTGTGTATGGAAGATGCTTCAACCCCTTGATCGTTCTAAACTGAGCCACATCCAGTTTTAGGATACCCTTTGCAAGACATCAGAACAACACACTATTTCTGTAACTACACTGCAGAGCACTTCCAAGCTTCCCAGGGGGCTTTGATCCTCAGCTTCCCTCTTCGCCAGTCCCCTTATCTTTGAGAAATTTCATACAGCCCTAAAAGAAACTTGACAAACAACAAGTTTGATATTAAGATTAGTATATTTACTCTTCCTTATTTGTAAAACAAGACATAAATTTGTATATTTATATATATATATATAAT
>NW_015264432.1:0-420 GCF_001447785.1 Gekko japonicus
GATTATTAAATCAGTTGAGAGGTCGAATCCATGAATGTCTGGTATTCCTTCCCTGAAAACGTCAGGATGGGCTGGCTTGTAAGGTTTTACTCTGGGAGAAAGCAACATGGCACCTTGGACTGGACAGTTCCTGTTCAACTGTGTTTCCTTGTTAGATCCTTTTGCCATATCCTCATGTGGCATTCCCTTGTAATCTGTTACAATCAGTTTTGCTCCTGTCAATTCCCTTTGAACTTAGCAGAGCACCCGCTTGCATTAAATTTCGCTGCTCTGTTGTCATGGTTGATGGCCTTGTGTTAAATTGGACTTAACTGCTCATCGTCTGTATTTAGATTAGTTCTGTTGTGAGTTTTTTGGCAGGAGGTGAGGGTACTGATAGTCCTTTCATTTTTCTAGTGTTGCCAACCTCCAGGTGGGGCC
>NW_015264433.1:0-420 GCF_001447785.1 Gekko japonicus
CAGCCTTTCTGTGGCCCATTTTCCCTCTCAGTTTCTAGAAAAGTCCTTTGGTATTGGCCTACAGAATGCATCACACAATTTTAGGTCCCTGTTGAAGCCAAAGGTACCTAACTGAAGTGCAGCAAAGGTTCATATTGGGTCTTTATGGCTTGGATCCACCAGGAATGTCCATGGATGGAAAAGTTTTCTACCAGTGGAACATTGCTTTCTTACCTCCTGCTGTAGCCAAAACGCCCCCTGAAATGCTTGAAAATGCTCAAAACTTTAATTGTGTCCATGGATTCACCCCAATGCATCGAACAATTGCAAAAGATTTGTTTTAGAAAGGACCTGAAAACATAGCAATAATAAATATGCTCACATATACTCCCCTTTTTTAATGCACCAACTGGATATTCCATGTGACTCAAACTGGATACC
>NW_015264434.1:0-420 GCF_001447785.1 Gekko japonicus
CAGTCAAATCAGCCACAAATCATATAAATAAACACTGTGGTTTGTTTTTTTAAAAATCCTACCATTTAGTGTTTGTCTAAGTTGTCCTTAGCTACGTTAATGGCTGCAGGGCTGTTTTGAATTCTGCAGCTCATTAGCAAGAGGAAGACTCGGAGAACTGCTAGGGTGGGTTGTTGCTTGTGAGGAACTGATGCCAGTTCAAACGTTGGCACAGCTTATCTGAGCTGACTTTATGCTCCCTTTAGGGTTGGCAAATCTGGGTTGGGAAATTTCAGGAGATGGAGAGTTGGAGACTGGCAAGAGCAGAGTTTGAGCACAAGAAGGAGCTCAGCACGGATGTGATGCCATAAAGCGAGGGTTGCCAACTTCTCAACTTGGGTTCTTACAAGCATCTCTCATCACAAGGAAACTGACCAGAAA
>NW_015264435.1:0-420 GCF_001447785.1 Gekko japonicus
AGTTTTAACAGTGAGCAAAAGTCAACAAAAATGTCACCAAAACATAGGTTGACAGAGTAGAAGAGTGACAGAAAGACAGTCTGTGAAAGTGGAAGAATGACCCAGGGACAGCACTGAGGTCACATCTCGAAGAGGAGGGAGGGGGAGATGGTACAATCAGAAACTGATGGACAAAATTGGAGCCTCAGAAATTAGGCTTAATTGCTAATTATTGAACAAATGGACTGCTCTACCAATAAACTCTTTAAAATTAAAGACTCTACAGGGGATCAAAATCTGACGGTTCTCACTTTGGGTTCCTGAATGAATAGCTATTATCCAACATTCCTCTTGAGATAAAGGATTCCTGCTTGGTGCCAGAGGTCCTCCTCAGGCTGATGAATGCTGATGATGATTACAATCCTCTGGAAACTTCTCTCA
>NW_015264436.1:0-420 GCF_001447785.1 Gekko japonicus
TTAACAGGGACGTGAAGTCATAAATGTATTAGTTAAAATCTGTCCTGAACCATGTCTATTCATAAAGATACTAAATGCTCCAAAGACAAATATAATTCTTTTTGACATTGGGGACGAGTTGGAAACCATCTGAGCTGACAGTTGCTCCTGGATCTTGTTGTCTGGTTTCATTTCCCAGGGCAAGGGGAGGTGGGAGGGCTCTGAATGAAAACCGTATGTCTCGGAGGGTATGTGACTGAGAGGGATGTCGTCCAACCAGAACAGTCAGCTGATTTCCCTGCCAAACAGGATCACATCAGTTGCAATCCTCCCAACTGGAAACTCATTTCTCGTTGAAACCAATGTAAATGCCGATCAGATTGTTTTCGTAACGAGACTGCTTCTAACTCTGATGTTAAACAGGTGTGCTTTAAAAAAAAA
>NW_015264437.1:0-420 GCF_001447785.1 Gekko japonicus
TTTTGCTGGGCTTTTTCTGCAATAGAAGCCCTGATCAAAGGCATCTGTGGAATTAGCTGGAAAAGAAAGGTAGGGCTGTGTATCATCTGCACATTAGTGACAGGCCACAGCCTATACTTCCTGATGACCTCTCCCTGTGGCTTTAAACAGCATAGCATATCAGATCAAACCCTGCAGAGACTCACAGGCCAGTGGCCATGGGACCACTGCCTTTTGAGATCAAGTCCCCAGATGGGACTCGGACTCCCGTAACATAGAGCATCAGGTCTCTCAGATGTGAAACACAAGACAGGAAGTTTAAAATGTTCTTCTGCCAGATTTCTGAAATGTCTGAAGGCCAAGCAGGAAGACCGATACTTCCACCTCCCAGGGCTTTACAGACCTGGTGTGATTTCCCTGCACAGTTATAGGGACTGAAAT
>NW_015264438.1:0-420 GCF_001447785.1 Gekko japonicus
TTCCTTCCAGGTCGCCTATGACATGGAGGATCATTACCATTCCATTGCCTGGCTGGAGGAAGCGGTCGACCTCTTCCGGGTCTCCTACGGGAGCTGGAACACGGAGGACGAGGGGAGCCTGGAAGACGCGCTCGACCATCTCGCCTTTTCGTACTTCAAGGTGAGCCAGGGAGCAGAGTGGCCAGCCCTCCGTTGGCGGTTCCTGGGAACAACCTGGGGGCGGAGCCCAGGGCCAGCATCGCAAGCACTTCTGGTTGAGTGGGCGGAAGTGATGTCACAGAGTCGGCGACGAGGTGTGCCGTCACTTCCGCCCAGTCAACCAGTAGTGACATCATGGCATCACACCACCACACACGCCCCATTTTTCCTTCCCGCTGTTCCACAGAGCAGGGAGCAGGAGATTGTCCGTCACTGGAGGTA
>NW_015264439.1:0-420 GCF_001447785.1 Gekko japonicus
GGCATCAACCAGAGTCTGTGTCTTTTCCACTGAAGCTCCCACTCAGTGAAATGGGGGAGAGCCTTCATTAGAAATCTTCAGGAGGCACTGCGGGGCCATTTCATTTACCAGGGCTTTTAACAGGCTATAAACTGCAGGCATCTCTTTTTTGGGGAGGGAGGTAATCTGGGGTTTTATTCTATTGGTTTTAAAATACATTGTTTAATTGTGGCACAGCCACCTTGAGCTCTAAGGAGAGGCTAGATATAAATATTTTAATTAATTAAAATACCTGAATCAGTTTGCAGTTAAATCACACATTCTGCATCTTATTAGAAAGATAAGCAGCAAACCTTAGCCTATTCCTTTAGTATGTGAATAAACAACGAACTCCATTCTAGCTGGTGTTCGTCTTCATCTGGCTTGGTAATTAATCCCGGA
>NW_015264440.1:0-420 GCF_001447785.1 Gekko japonicus
TGATGACTTCACTTCCTGTGCATGCCAGAGGTGACATTGCCACATCCCCGGCAATGTCGCATGGGCCTTCATCATTCTGCTGGTCAGTCCCCCTGCTGACCAGCTGACCACCAGCAGGGCACGGGGCCTGGCAGTGTGGGACTCCTACCTCCACTGGGGTGGGGGTGCTGGCAACTCTTCTATTAACCATGTTTGAAAGGGTGTAATCTTACGTATGAGTGGTGTCACAAGGAACATACATGGTTTAAAGCTGTAGGCAAAGTTAAAAGCTGAGGTAAACTTTAGATTATTGCCATGTTCCAGTGTTAGATCGTTAAGCATTTGGTAAGGCAGAGGGACAGTAACATTTTACATCATCTTTAGTGACAAAATATCTTCAGCAGCACTGCTCACCAGAGAGATGGGAAGCAACTTTTTCTG
>NW_015264441.1:0-420 GCF_001447785.1 Gekko japonicus
TTGTCATGCACACACCCCAAGCAAGGCATAGTTGCTATAACAACTCCAGTTCTTAAACAACACAACAGGGTTCTTGAAAAACGACATAATTTCTAGGATACAATTTCCTTTTACTTGTAATTTATTTTAACATTAATATATGGCACTGATGAATTCACTGCAAGGGATCATAACTCCATAGCAGAATTCATTTTAATAGATATTATAATTGCCCACTTTCCTTGGAAAAGAAATCTTGTGGCACCACACAACCAATAGATTTACTGTAGCATGGATAATTGCTGAATAAATAATTGTTGAATTTAAGATTTAACAATAGATTTAATTGTGTTTAACTGTGGCTTCCTAAACAAACACCATTATGGCTTTTGTGAATGGTTATTGCACTCATTTTGTACTTTAGAGTTTTCACAGAAATGT
>NW_015264442.1:0-420 GCF_001447785.1 Gekko japonicus
AGCCCTCGAGCAAGGGAAACCTTTACCTTAGGGCAAGGTACCCCAGCATAGTGCCTACACCACCACAGTGCTCGCTGGTACTGGTGTACAGTGACGCCACCCAATTCCTGAAAAGCTCAGCAGATGCCAGAGGAAATACTGGGGGGCGCCCCAGTACCCACAAGCAGCACATAGGGGAACTCTGATCTAGGGGGTCGAGGGGCCGCTTGGCAGTGCCCTGAATGAGCTGAGCGTGAACCCTATTACGTATCCCATAATCCCCTGAGACATGCCAGGGGTCAATACCCAAGTCAGTGCAGCAAGTGCTCCTGGAATGGTCGAAAGCATGACAAATAACGGGCTGGATCCTCAGATCAGTTCCGCTAACAGAGGAGCTTTCCTCCGACAGAAAGAGTATTCCGTTTATGGTGCCCCTTCTGT
>NW_015264443.1:0-420 GCF_001447785.1 Gekko japonicus
AACAGTGCAGGACAGTGCATTTTCGAACAGCTTGACTGAGTTTTACTACCCCTCCTGTCCTTGCTGCTCTTCCTCTCTCCCACCTGTTTGTCTCCACCCCATTTCACCCAGCCCCACCCCTGACCTAAAGGCCCCATTATGGCCCCTCCCGCCTGCATTTCAGGGTCTCTCAGCCCAACCCTCACCATCTTACCTGAGTGCTGCTCCAGGGCAGGTGTAGGATGCCCAGGGCCACCAGGGCCAGTACTCTGGGGAGCATTTTGTGCTCTGGGCAGGAAGGTGGGAAATGGTTTCTCTGCACAACTTTCCTCCAACAGCTTTGCTCAGGAAAGGGAGAAAAAGTGAGAGGCAATTACAGCAAGAGAGCAGTCCAAGTCAAGGTGGGGAATTACAACCATCTCCAGACTACCAAGATCAGTT
>NW_015264444.1:0-420 GCF_001447785.1 Gekko japonicus
ACCACTTCCATGCTCAGAGACTTGGGTGGTAGAGTCTGCCATCATGGTGGTCCCTGTCAGCCACATCCAGATACTCCATCTCTCCCTATTTTCTAGCACCATCCTTAGAAGGCACTGCAAAAACTGAGCTCTGACATGGGTGGATGCTATGAGGTTGGATCCTGTGATTCATCAGCAGCATGTGTTGACGAACACTGATCTTCCCGGTGTTCCCCAGGGCCAGGCCAATGATTTTAATGACCCTAGGCAATTTGGAGGCCCAAGCCCCCATGCACTGTGGGACACAGCGCTCGCCTCTTCACCTCCCACTTGCCCCAGAGTGAGGCAAGGCAGTGTTTGCCCTCTTCAACACCCAGGGCTCCTCAAAAGTCGAGAGAAGCCTGGGCCACTTCCATTTTTTGAGGCTCCCAGTATGCAATT
>NW_015264445.1:0-420 GCF_001447785.1 Gekko japonicus
TGGTGAATCTAGCTTTTTTGATAGCGCCAGTCAGATGGGACCATCCAGCTCAAATCTGACTGAAAGATGACCTCCCCCCATACCTAAATTGCTTTACTTGTTCAATTGGTTGTCCATTTACGAACCGCCAATATACTGGCGAGGTACATGATTTAGCGAACACCATAATATTTGAGGTTTGCATATTTATGACTAGACCTTCTTCAACACGGTATTCTGCAAATCCTTTTAATGGCTTACGTAAACCCAGCAGAGTGCGTGATAATGGGAGCGTGTCGTCCGCATACAGCAAAAAGTGGGCATTTTCCGTCCCGGTTTAGTCGCAATTTAAAACTACCAATTGATGGGGAGGGGGAACTTATTGAATGCTGTTTGGAATAAAACTGTCTCGGCTGCCTCTTAAAGATTGAGAGTTAGGGG
>NW_015264446.1:0-420 GCF_001447785.1 Gekko japonicus
GAATTGGACAGCTGTTTGTATGACGAGACATTTCTGCAAAATACCGCTTTCCTGACGATCCCCCCCCCCTTCTCATTTTTACAGTGACCGGCATCACATTTCCAGTGCCATTCCAGTTCCAAAGAGACAGAGTTCCACGTTCGGGGGGTTGGATGCCGGCCTCTCCGGCAGCCACTCCTCTCCAGACAAGGGGCTCCGAAAACGGGCCAACTCGGACAACGAGAGACTGCAGTACAAGACGCCGCCACCGAGTTACAACTCCGCTTTATCCCAGCCCGTTGCCGTTGCGGGAGAGGCCGAGCGAAAGGCGGGATCCTTGTCCTCCTCTTTAGATACCTCCACTGACTTCTCGAAAGAAAACAAAAAGGGAGAAGCCTTGAGTAGCAGCTTTAATGGAGAAAGCAGGAGAGAGAACACTTC
>NW_015264447.1:0-420 GCF_001447785.1 Gekko japonicus
GAGTGACACCCAAGGTTACCCCAGAAGGTTCCATGGCAGACTAGAGATTCAGACTTGGTTCTCCTTGATCCTCATCCAACACACTAATCATTGTCCCATGCTGGCTCATCTAATGTCTCTCATTTTTGTTCCCAAACTCTTTGAGATTTCCTTGACATTTTTAAAAAAAATTATTCCCAGCAACAGCCTCCAGCTTGATCTTCAATGTCTTACTTTAGGCAGAGTTTGAACCCAGAACACTACAGTCCTGTTCCAGTGTTCCAACTACTGCACCACACTGGTTGATGTGCTAATAAAGTTCCTCACCTTGCTGCCTTAGGACATAACTGCTTATGATGAGGACCCACCTATAGTGTTCAAGGTAGATGGAGTAAAATCAAGATGGGCAAAATGACCAGTTTAAGTCCAGCTCCCATTCTG
>NW_015264448.1:0-420 GCF_001447785.1 Gekko japonicus
GTATTTGGAGAGAGGGAGGAAAATTCCTCTTTGTCAGCCCTCTCCGCCCTGTGCGTAATTTTATAAGCCTCCATCGTGAGGGACCTCTCCACCATGAAGCTGTCTAACGTCCTCTTAAAGTAATCTGTTTTCGTGGCCACCCTGACATATAAATCACATGTAAATAAATAAATCCAGTGGGGGTGAATTCCATTGTTTGCTTCTTGCTCTGTTGCCCGTCAGCTTCCTTGGTTGACCACTGGGTGGAGCTCTGGTATTACGTGAGAGGGAGAAAAAGTTCTCTAGATTTGCTTGCCCCAACCAAAGTGGAATTGTATACATGATTGCCCCCCCCCCGCTGTGTAAAGTACCATCAAGTTCCTTCCGACTTGTGGTGACCCCTTGAATCAGGGTCCTCCAAAATGTCCTATCGTTAACAGC
>NW_015264449.1:0-420 GCF_001447785.1 Gekko japonicus
TCCGGCTGAGGTTTCAAGTTTAACATTGTATTTCGATGGTTAAGACACAACAAGAAACATCACTGCATAGGGTGACACTCAGCCTCAATGTACCGGTACCAGCTGGCTGGAGGAAGGCAGGGTAGCCATTTAAAAGAAGTGAAGGGCAAGGATGGAGGCTGGCCTGGCCTAATCACACCTAATTGGCAATAGCTCCTACCAATCAACACAGGAAGGTTGGGCATACCTCAGGGAGGCAGGAAGAAGAAGGGGCGAGTATACCCCAGGGAGTGTCCCTCATAAGGCCAAGGGACTCAAGCTTGGGAGGATAGTAGGGTTGCCAGGTTTGATCGTCGCACTGGCAGGGGAACTTGGGGGGTGTTCCGGTAATTGGTGGGGACGTTACTGAATGTGCACACATCACCTGGAAGTGACACAGGC
>NW_015264450.1:0-420 GCF_001447785.1 Gekko japonicus
GGGGTGGCTTAAGATCTGAGCAGCCCCACGTCTACGAGGGACCGGCTACCCCTGCTCTGGACAGCACTGGATTTGCCCCCCACCCGCCCACCGGCCAACCAACCAGCCGGCACACTTAAGTTTTTCTCCAGATTTCTTCTTACTAAAGTTAGGCCAGGCTTCTGCAAAGACCTGGGAACAAGGCAAGGTTGAGTCCAGTCCAGGAAAAGGTCCTTTGTATACTAGCTAAGTCTGGGGAAAGAATCTGACCTGAAAGGCTTTGATTGGGGGTGGGGTCAGCTCTTGTCACATGACCTGCACTCCAGGAACGGGACGCTGTCACATTATCACAAGCTGATTCTCCATGAATTCCCATTTTCCTCTCGATTCTGCTTGTGCAAATCGCGCCCAGGAGTCGATACCTTGCATTTATCCCTGGTT
>NW_015264451.1:0-420 GCF_001447785.1 Gekko japonicus
ATGTCATTTGGAAGGAACGAATGGCCAGGGTGAGTTAGAACTGGAGGTCATTTGAATAGTAACTGCTTGACAATATATAGCAGCTTGCTGGAAAACACAGAAAGTACCACCAGCATCGGAACAGATCACACATATTTGGAACATAGTTTTTTGTACAAAGTTAACTTATGTACACACAGAGATGTAAATTAATTGATCCAATCAGTTAATGGAAAAGTGGTTCCTTTTTATCTCTTTTGGAACAATAAATATTGCAGTAAAATAAGGTCATATGTCTTTTTTAACTTATCGTAACCTCTTTCTTTGATTATTACATATGAACATTTTAATTATATTGGACCAAGTATCAATAGTATGCCCAAAATCTTGCATCCATGCAACCATAGAACATTTCACTGTTTCATCATCTCTGAAATATTT
>NW_015264452.1:0-420 GCF_001447785.1 Gekko japonicus
TCTTAACCACTACACCACACTGGCTTTATGAGGGAATGCGAAGCAGTTTAATTTGTGAGAGCTTTTCACTGATGATTGAGAACTGTCAATAAGGAAAAGAGATGTCTTTAAAATAAGTTCTGAGACAGGCTAGTAATGTATTTTTTATTGTCATAGAATTATTACTTGGTATCTGTTAACTTATTTTTTCATGAACTTGAACCCCTTTTTCAGGAAAGATGGGATCTCGATATTTTAAATGAATGATTGAATAAGCCGTTAGCTTTTACCACAAATCTCAAGGGTAAACTGGATGTAAACATTAAGTGGTAATCTATTGCATACTCCTATTCAAAGGACAATTCATCGATTGATTAAGCCCAATGGCTGAGAAAAGTGAAACATCTGGAATTTTAACTGAAGTATCACTAGTACTAAGAT
>NW_015264453.1:0-420 GCF_001447785.1 Gekko japonicus
CTGAGTTTGCCTTTTCATCCTAATATAACCTCTTACCTTTCATAATATATTCATTTTCAGATGATCCCGGAAGTGCCAGGGCTTTGAAAAGGTTTGTTAGCAGAATTTCAACATATGGAGCCATCTCTGCAGCTGTAATTCTGCAGAAGAAAAGGCAGAGTGTTCAAGGATCTCTAGAGATTTTCAAATTGCCCAGCTTCCCCCCCCCCCATGTCCCCTCTAGAGAAGAAAGTCTATGCCAACTGGACACCAGAGAGAATGTAAGAACCCTTCTATTTCAGGGAGATACAAGGAACAGAAACAGAGAAGGCCAACACACTGTAAAGCTTCTCTAGAACTGGAACATAGACAATTGTTCAGTCAGCTGAAAGGAACCTGATTTTAGAACTATCTCAATGTGCATGCTGTGATCAATTAAAA
>NW_015264454.1:0-420 GCF_001447785.1 Gekko japonicus
GGGGTGGGGGAAAGAGGCATGTCCTCCGAGCCACAAGGGGAGCCAAAGCTGCTAAGGCTGCACACCAAGACCCTTCATCTGTTGCCTCAGCTGGTGCCTGAGTATCCCGAGGACCCATCTTTTGCTGAAATATGGCTGAAAGAGACCACCCAAGAGGCTGGTAAGTCTTCAAGTGCCAACCTCGCCACAGGCCAAAGAGGGCTCTTCCTGAGAAAGCCCCTTCACACAGGTCGCAGGTTTATCTGCCCTGTTTGGGACCCCACCTCAGAACCTGCGGACCAGAAGCAATTCCTCCATGTAGTTCAGATGTCTAGTCTAATCCTCAACAGCCGACACAAAGATATGTCTGTCCGTCTGTCTTCCCTTCCATCCAGATGCCCTTGGCTAGATGCAGGAGTGGCCCTTCTCCTCCTCCTCCTC
>NW_015264455.1:0-420 GCF_001447785.1 Gekko japonicus
AGTGACAGAGCAAACGTTAAAAATATTTACGAAGAAAAATGAGAAGCTGAAAGTTTTGAGTCTGCCATGACGTCGTTCGGTATCATTGGTCTCCCTTTTTAAGTTCAGAAACTACTTTCTACTACTTTGATAAGGGAGAGATGTGAAGTCTATAAAGGCCAAACGTTTGTGGGAACAAGAAATCTTTACATTTATCAACACTACAAGCCTGGCTTAAACAGGAACCCTTGCTTTCTTCACTCAAGAGATGCATCAGGGTTCCGCTGCCCCTGGCAATGAGATAGCAAAATAGCGGCGGAGTTTAATTTTTTTTAAAAGGCTAGATAGATAGACAGCATTATAGGGCCAGCTACATTTTCAGCAACGGCTCAGTACCCAGATTGGATATTCTATATCCCTCGATCTTCTCTTCAACTGTAG
>NW_015264456.1:0-420 GCF_001447785.1 Gekko japonicus
AAAAAAATCTTCTAAAATAAATAAGCAAACAAACCTGCTTAAGATTAATTGCGAGAAGAGCCACATCCTCATAATAACTATAGCGATGTTATTAATGCAAGCCAAACAGTCAATTTGTTTTAAGCAAATGGATTTGTGCTACTGGCACAGATACCATAGGCCCATTTGATGCTTTTTTATAACAATAGTCGCAAAGTTGTTGGACCCGTGAGATTTCCAGAGATGTGGGCTGGTGCTGTTAAGGAACAATCACATGTGGTTTGAAATACAAGAAGTGGATTGGAATAGGGAGGCTCCCTGATGTGTTTCCTAAGTGGCACCACTGGATGATTGAGACAGGAGACATGTTCAGCCTCAGTTTGGCCCACAGCTATCATAAAGGTTTATCCCTAACACTTTATAGTGTGTCACCTGAACAGG
>NW_015264457.1:0-420 GCF_001447785.1 Gekko japonicus
CAGCTTAGAGGGAACACTGGCTGCAGGTCCTTCTGATTCAAATGAGTCCCGACTAAGTACCAGTCTGAAAGTTGGCCCGCAGCCCTCTTTAAAACCTCCTTACAATAATATTTTTGCAAAACTTGACAGACTTTTGAATTTGGCTCACAACTGAAAGAGAGCCAAAAAGCAAAGACCGGAAAGTAGGGTTTGAGATGCTATAAAGTCAAAGCTCGAGCAGCAAACTCCTCTCTGGGGCAATCCCTGTTTTCAGAGGCCTTTTGGCACATCAGTTTAAGCAACTGAATACAGCGTATTTGCCAGAGAGCATGATGCTGAGCAAGGACTCAGGGGGTCTGGGTTCAAACCCTCACTCTGTCATGTAGCCTGCCAGGCAACCTCGAGCCAGTCACCCTCTCTCAGCCTCACCTACTTTGCAGG
>NW_015264458.1:0-420 GCF_001447785.1 Gekko japonicus
TCTGCTGCTTCAGACCAACACAGCCGCCCCACCTAAAAGTACTTTTTTCTTCTTCTTTGGGACAATTTGCAAGTTGGAATTCACTAGCTGCGACAGTGAAAGAGCAGTATTCACCTCTGACTGCAGAGGGCGCTGCAAATCTACAATATATTAAGTATCTGGACTCTCTGGCCCCAGTTTGAGGAAGCGACCTGTTATGATGGAACCTATGAGCTGCAGAGCTCCTGGTTTAAAGCTCTGCCATTTGGTAAGACATCCTCGTCTCTCATCCTGAGCTTCTCATCAGCAATACGAGACCCCTGGCCTACCTTTTGGGGTTGTTAGGTGTATTGAGATGATACATTGTTCAAACATTTTGAATAGTCAAAAGCGTGCCGTAAATGCTTAGTATTAGAAGAGATTGGATTTGTACCCCACCCT
>NW_015264459.1:0-420 GCF_001447785.1 Gekko japonicus
AACTAGTAAGTTGATTTCACTGCAGTATGAGATAACTGGTGACACATTTTACTCAAGGAAGGGTTGGGTGAGGAAGACGGGCTATACAAAAGGGCAAAAGTGAGATAAAATTAAGCCACATTATTCTTGGCACAGGGAACATTTCAAATCTGGTATAAGCGATGGACATTTTGGTATAAGCTTTACAGTTAACATAAAATGTTCACTGTCATTTGTTTCAGGTTAGCAAACAGCACACACTGAAAATTTAGTATTTTCTTAGTGATGCTTAAGCTGAGACAAGAGGCAGCTTGGCCTACAAACAACTACACAAAATATGGAAGTTAAACTGCATATCAACAGACACATTGCCTGTTCAAGTTAGATGGGATGAGACTGAAATTTCTGTTCAATTTAATTTTCAACCATACAATGTGTTAT
>NW_015264460.1:0-420 GCF_001447785.1 Gekko japonicus
GTTTATCTGTTTGGTGTTTTTATCATGTTTTACTTGTGAATTGCCTTGAGCAGGTTTCCTGGAGAGGCAGTACACACGTTTTCTAAATAAATACACAAATAGGCTCAGTTCAGATGTCACACAAAGCCATGGTTTCCTTAAATTAACTATGGTAAGTGTGACTTTCCAAATGGGTGCCGCTGTACTAACTACTGAGAGTCAAGCTATGACAAAGCAGGATATAAAACCATGTTTAAGAAGTTGGTTGTCTAACAGTATGGCTTTGTGCAATGTACAAATGCAGACATCTTGGTTCAATCCCAGTTTGTTCCCTTTGCTGTCTTCATTTGCAAGCCAAATCCTGGCTTCGCAAACTGATCACAGTTAAAATAAGCCATGATTTTACCCTTTGTATGAAGAAGAAGAGTTTGGATTTATACC
>NW_015264461.1:0-420 GCF_001447785.1 Gekko japonicus
GTGATAAGGATTCTTTCTGGGGTGTCTCATTTATTTTAAAGTAGCTGGGAGGATTTGGATTGGGACGATGATAACTGAAGTAGGGGGAGAAAGAAGCACCCTGTTTTAGTCTATGGCCAAACACCACGGTCCTTGTAGATCTATGCATGTGTGATGCATGTCCTGTGTAAAGACAGTAGTTGTTTTAAACAAAATTTTGCTTCCTCCTGTACTTAACTTCATGGCACTGAGTTGATTATTTATCGAAAAAGTGACGCATCCCACACTTTCCTCCAAATTGGCTTCAGAGGTAGCTTCCCTGTTCCATGCTAAAGAAAAAAGCAAACAGCCATCATATTAACAATTTAAACAGCCAGCAATAAAACACTGAAACACTAAAAATTATAGCCACATTAAACAGTGATTAAAATAATAGAACAA
>NW_015264462.1:0-420 GCF_001447785.1 Gekko japonicus
ATTAAGCCTCTCTTAAAGGGGCAGGACACTTTTTTCAAGGATTGCAGTTGGGACCTTCTGTTTGCAAAGCGGATGCTCTACCACTGAGTCACAGCATGTCCCTGAACAGTGGTGAAACTTAAATTCCATCATGGATCTACTTTGAAAAAAATCTCTATTAAGGGGAAAAAACAAGGATGGTCTTGACGGACATGAGAATTTATACACTCACCTCCTGCTTGAGTAGCTGCTCGGCCTGCCTTCGGGTTATGTTTTTCAAATACCACCTGAAACAGGACATTATTCATGTCAAGGAAAAATCCCTATGAAAGAGGCTGGGGAGAGGAGTCTGAGATATTGCAAATCAAAAGGCTGGGATGGAAAAGTTTAAATGACGCCAAATGTTTGCCCCAAGCAGGTAAAAGGTAAAGGTTCCCTTGC
>NW_015264463.1:0-420 GCF_001447785.1 Gekko japonicus
ACCCCACCAGGGGTCGCCATAAGTCAGCTTTCCACCAATAACCAATTAATTAACTTCTGTATTAGCAGAAGTTAGCAGTTATAGTGCTTTCTGATTCACTGAGGCAGAAAGTTTAAATAGGCCAAGTTTTAGACTACTAAGTCGACATCATTCTTCCCTAACTTACTGATAGCCATTTCTTTCTAGAAGGTATCTTCTATTTCTTCTTTCAGTTATCAATAAAGAAATATACATCTTATTTTAGTTCCAACTTTGGGAAGAATATTTATGGATTCCTCTCTCAGACACAAGCTATCTTCCAGATATATACGCACTGCCAGCAAGCTGCCCATTTATTACATTTTGCCTGAAATGTCGTTTTTCTGCTAAAATAATCTGCATTCAATGTCACTAGCATCAGCTGGCAGAGAATATAGCCAC
>NW_015264464.1:0-420 GCF_001447785.1 Gekko japonicus
CGAGACTCCACAGTTTAGAAGGAGCATTGGTTAGTAGCAATGATCACAGCTCCAATAGCAAGGGGTCTTTAAAATGAGATGTGCCATAGTGTTCGGTTGTTTGAAGTAGTCGGGAAACATGTCCTCCTTTTTGCTTTTCAAAATATGGCACCCCTAACCAAGATACTCCCAAATCTCTCTTCTTCTCATGCCTTTGGACGAACCCAGGATTAGATTACCTGCAAAAATCGGCAGATTGCCTACTACTCCTGGTATCTCCCCCGAAAGGGGGAAGATCCTGACACTCTGGAGGGCTGCCATCAAACATCTCCCAAAGGGTCTGTGATGCCTTAGCATTTGGAAGCACTGACCAGTTTAACAAAACAAAGGGAACTGTGTTATCCTCAACTACTGCAGTGTCAGCAAGCTGCCATGGTGTTC
>NW_015264465.1:0-420 GCF_001447785.1 Gekko japonicus
ATCTCTGAGAAGGGTTATATTGGGAAAGAAGCTGCTGCTGGTTTTCATAAAGTATAGGCCAAATTACATAATTTTGTATAGGGCAGAGTCAAAATGGGTACATGTTGTATGTGTGTGTCTTCCAAACATTTTCTCCCTCAGGAGAATGATGCATGTCAAGAGAAATTATGTCTGAAAAATTATGAACTCCACTGGGTTTCAAAATTATGAGCCAGTATTGGAAGAATGCCCCCTCTTAATGACTTTTGGATTTGTTAGACTGAATGTTTGACCTTTTAAAACCAGCATTTGTTTATCAGTCCAAGAGATCTAGGTGCCAGGGTAGGAAAAACATGCCATATGACAATTACTGTAAGAAAATGAAGGTATTGCTCAGTAAGATTCTGTAAGAGTTTAGAAGAACTCATAGCCACTTGACAT
>NW_015264466.1:0-420 GCF_001447785.1 Gekko japonicus
TCCTTCCAAGTTTGCTTAATGTTTGTTCCATTTTAAACAAACAAATAAATAGAGTCATTGACCTACCCCTTTTGCAAGTGTATGTGCCTTCTCCTCATACAGAGGGATGTTGGGATCCAGCCTACTGAAATCATCTCAGAAATCATCTCAGAAATCAACAATTGAATTAACAGACCTAAGACCAGAAGACATATGATCAAAATAACAAGCATGTGTTATGTTTTCTCTGAGTTACGATTATTTTTTTATCATCTCAGAAAAAATTGTTGGACCTAATGTAATCAATTTATTAATTAGTCAATCAATAGCAGGACAGTTGATTGATTAAATCTTAATTGATAGCCCACAGTTAGTCTGTTGTGAAGCTGGTTTCCTCTTGAAAGTATTGTGGGAAATTTTAAAATTGCTTGTGATTTCAAA
>NW_015264467.1:0-420 GCF_001447785.1 Gekko japonicus
TAGTAGTTGTTATTGTGGGGTTGTTGATTGCACTGGGTCATCTTTGTTTTATTTCCCCTCCCCACAACAGCAGCATGGGAGGAAGAGCCCCTACCCGTCCCTGTACCTGTCCTTGGTGACCTCTTGGTCTCGGATGCTACCAGCAACGCCGTCCGTCTCTCGTGGAGCGTCCCAGCGGGCAGTTTTGACTCCTTCATGATCCAGTACCAAGACCCAGAGGGCAACAGCCAAGCCCTGCCCGTGGGCCGTGATTCCCTTGAGGTCACTGTTCCCAACTTAACCCCTTCCCAAAGATACAGGTTCAACCTGTATGGCATCTCTGGGCCACGACGCCTTGGACCTGTCTCCGCAGATGCCACCACAGGTTAGCTGGGTTTTTTAAAAAAACCAGGGCAATCCTACTATGGAATGGCAAAGCAC
>NW_015264468.1:0-420 GCF_001447785.1 Gekko japonicus
ATGTAGCTGCCAGGAGCCTCTCGAACAATAAGTGTTCGCTTGAAGCTCTCAGTGCTCAACAGGCACAAATAACACTCCCGTATAAAATTTCTGCTGCTTCACAAACAACCTCCATCTAGATTTCCATTAAGATCAAATAAAAATTACTATCAGAGGGAAATTGTGGAAAGGCTTTTCCTCTTTTCTCCTTTTTTGCCACTGTCGTGTGGGTTTCTGGCCCGCCACGCAGACTTATGCCTGCATCCAAACTGCTGATCGAAGTCTTGCTGGGATTCCTTGTTGTAGGGTATGTTTTGCCATGCCAGCAGAGTTGATCCACTCAGGCTGACTGTCAGTAGGTCCCCTCGCTATACATCATTCTCATTGCTTAAACTAGACGTGATGTTGAAGCGGGGCTTGTGGATTCCCCTGTCTGATTTA
>NW_015264469.1:0-420 GCF_001447785.1 Gekko japonicus
GTTCATGGAGCCTGCCATGCCAAGATGGCCTCAACCTTTTTTAGATCCATTCAGACCAGTTTTGGGAAATCATGTGACTGTGGAACTCTACCTCTTCTAGGCTGAAGGTGCACTTTTCTAAATTGGCAAACAGGCCATGTTGGTGCAGTCACTTCAATATGGTACGCACATGCTCTGTATGCTGGGTGAGCTTCCAAGATTAAATCAGGATGTCGTAGAGGTAGATGATCACAAACTCATACAGCAGGGCCCAGAAGATGTATTTCATTAGCCATTGGAACATGGCTGGTGTGTTGGTCAAGCCACACAGCATTACTAAATACTCAGACTGCCCATACCTGGTGCTGAAGGAAGTTTTCCACTCATTGCCTTGCCAGAGGTGCACCAGGTTATAAACCACCCAGAGGTCAAGTTTGGTAT
>NW_015264470.1:0-420 GCF_001447785.1 Gekko japonicus
TGCACCTTCAGGGATATATTGAGATGAGAGCATGAATCTTATTGTGGTTAAAGAACTTTTTGGGGACTTTCGTGGTTCCTGTTGATGCTTCTCAATTTCTTACCAAATAGTCTCTGTCCTTAAAACAGGACTAAGCCCTACTGCTGTCCAGTAATTCTGTTTCTTTTAAATCTGAATTCCTGTAATGTCTAATAATCTCTGGAAATAAATAGAGGAATGCACAGGAATGTTCAACAGAAGTGTTTGGTGACCAAAAAAATCCCAGCTTCAAGTATATGCAAATGAAGACTGAACTTGTGGAAATTGAGAAGGAAAGAGATCTTGAAGTCTTGGTGGATAACTCAGTTGAACTGTCAACCCAGTGTCCTGCACCAGTAAAAAATTCTAACTCTATACTGGGGAGCATTAGAAAAATGACTG
>NW_015264471.1:0-420 GCF_001447785.1 Gekko japonicus
TCCGTGACTGAGCTTGTATGTGATAGCGACTTCTGAACATGAGTGAAGTTCTCAACATCTTTAACTTAGATTACGTTGCATTCACTTTCTTCTGTCTGAGCACTGGAGCAGCATTGCTTTTTATGTACCTATGGAAGTGGCTTATCTGACAAGCTCGCACAAAACTCCCCTGCTGTTCTTCTTCCTCCTCTGTGCCAAGACTTCAGGTATGAAGAAAGCGATTGGTTAAAGACTCCACATTGCCCTGTGCTCATCCTGACAAGCTTGGAGAGAAGGCGTGACCGGAGCATTCGCCCAATTGGTTTTGTTTTACCTGGAGAGCATGTTCTGACACATTTCAGTGCAGAACACTGTCAAACAAAGCTCTTTAAAAAAATCGAGCACACATTCATGGTATAGCCACAAGGTATAGATAGGAAC
>NW_015264472.1:0-420 GCF_001447785.1 Gekko japonicus
TGAACCAAGCAAGAAGCTGAGTTTGTTCCTATTTTAACTTAACTGTACTTGTATGAATGCAGCCTGTGAGAGGAGTCTACTCTATGTGAGTCTAGTTCACATAGTTCACCACTATACAAATCATAGTGTGCAGAAAGGACCCAGATATGCTCTCCCAGTGGTACCTCTGATTTTATGAAGGAGGGATGCCATTGGTACAGTGCATCTTGGTGTCTTTGGCAATCCTTGTCTACAGGATCACTAATATCCTAGTGGAAATAGGGTTTCACTCATTTTTGCCTGCTGTTTTTATCCTTTGTGCCCATGACGTACCAACACATGAAACTTTACAATAATTAAAGGAAATATATATTGGCAAATATAAACAGTTCAGCCTCACTTGCAGAAAATCCTGGGAAGTTCTGTTTTCTGCAAACATTA
>NW_015264473.1:0-420 GCF_001447785.1 Gekko japonicus
TGATTGATTGATTCAGTTTATAAACCGCCCTTCCCCAGAAGGCTTAGGGCGGTGTACAACATATACCGATAAATCAATAAATTTGAATAGTTAACAGTAAAACCAGTTAAACCAGTATAATACAACATAAAACTCATCCAAGGTGTTTGATATCAGTTATACCTTCCTGTGGGGGGTGGGGACGCAAGAGACAGAGTCCAGGCTAGACTCCGATTTACTCCAAGTCAACAGAAAGGTGAACAAATTCTGGCGAAACAAAGGAAAGTTGACAAGAAGGAAACCAACAAGAGAATTTGGGAATGGATGGCCAAAAATGTTAAGACAAATAATGAGCATTTCTTCAAATAGGAACAGGAAACCAGCTAGGGAGGTGATTGGGCCTTTGGATGACAAGGAATAAAAGGATTGCTTAAGAAAGAT
>NW_015264474.1:0-420 GCF_001447785.1 Gekko japonicus
CCCAGGTTCAGGGCTGAGGAGGCTGGCTAAGCCACCACAGGCACCCGTAAGAATATTTTTTATTCCCTCAGGTTTTTAATTATTAGATTTTGTGTGGTTGGTTTTGCTCCCTCAATTAATTGCTTGGGATTTATTACTTTTGAATTCACTGATGGTTTTTTAATTTGCTATTTTATTACCATCAAAATGAGATGTTTTAATTTTTATTGTTTTAATGCCATAAGTCTTAATTGATGTTTACTTTTGATTAAGTATTTTTTTGCTTTCTTTTATCATCAAGAACCTTAAGGCAAGGAAGTAGTATATCAATGTCAAATAATAGCAACAACAATAAATCTGTAGTAACAATAGGTTCATCCTAACCCTTCATCTTTGTCGTGGGAATGTTAGTAGAGACTACCTTATACAAGTGTTTAAGTA
>NW_015264475.1:0-420 GCF_001447785.1 Gekko japonicus
ATTATTACATTTTATGTTGTGGAACAATCTCATGGAGTTATTTTGCAAGTGGTTATCAGGAGACACAGTGGGTTTTCCACGCAACCTCAATTAATTCTCCTCCTTACTACATCCTACATGCCACATAGATTTTGTCCATGCAGGCCCCATGTTCCCCAGTATAGCCTTTTCAGCGGTCAAAAGGGACCCATCATCCCCTTTTCACCAGTGAAAGAGCTGATTGGATTCAACCTAGTAAGTTTAGAAGTGGCTGCTGCATCAAAAATGTTGAGATCTTTGGTGTTACAGAGATAATAATTCTGGAGTGGTAGCTATGTTAGTCTCCTGTAGCAAAGTCAACCAGTAGCACCTTAGAGCATCCTAAAGGATAAATTAAAAAAGCTATTATTAGCGGTAGTGCTCCCTCTAAGCTGTGGAGTC
>NW_015264476.1:0-420 GCF_001447785.1 Gekko japonicus
GGGGCGTGGCTACGCGGGCATTGATGGTAGACGTGTAGCGACTCATCTCCTCCACCCTGCCCCCCCTTTTAAGATTAAAATCGCCTTCTATTAAGATTTCAAAAGAAAATTCTACTATGGGAAAAAACAACCCAGCCAAATCTAAAAAAACTTCTACAACTTCTACACCGTTGACCAAGTTTTTGACGAAAGAAGACACCGGCACTCCGAAAAACCGCGCGCCTCTTGCAACACCTAAAATGGCGGCCGCTGAATCTGTGGAAGACGACGGAGCAACACTATCACGCTTTGATTTCTACAGTACCATACAGAAACTAGAAGCTAACATAGCGGATCAAATCCAATCAGCAATCAAACCTCTGAAGGAGGAATTCCAGGAAATAAAAGAAACTCTTACAGAAGCGGCGAAAGCCGCGGAGA
>NW_015264477.1:0-420 GCF_001447785.1 Gekko japonicus
TTTTGTCTGACCCCACCCCCATCCCTACGCATCCACCTCCACAGGTATGACATTTCTGTCGCTTCCGGCTTCCTCTGTATTTTGCAGTCTGTCACCAGGGTCCGCACAGGTTCCGTCGGAGGTCCTGCAGAATGACTGGGTTGGTTAGGGGGACAAAAAAAGTAAATCTCTGGGCTGAGGAGAGCAGCTGCCACTTCTTTGTCCATTTGGAACAGGGGTCCCCAACGTGGTGCCTGTGAACGCCAGTCCACCCACTGACACCTTTTCTGGTGCCCACCAAGTGCTTTTAGAGAGCGGGAGGGGCCTGCCCAGAAGGCTTTCTGATTGGCTGCGCAGATTAAAAGGCATCCTGTTCAACAAAGTTTCTGTTTGAAGAGTTGAAGAATTACTCTTAGACAGGGCATTTGCAACGGAATAGGT
>NW_015264478.1:0-420 GCF_001447785.1 Gekko japonicus
GTTCTATAACTGGTATGATAAACATATGTTTTGAGGCCCAAAACCCATAGAGTTTTGCCCATAACCTAGAGCATTGCCCACAACGTTGGAAACGCGCACACCAGATGAATGCCAGGAAGGATCACTGTCCCTATCCCATGCACTTTCTAGAAACACTTGAAGGGCACCTGGAAAGATGTTGGCGGGCACCGTGTTGGGGACCCCCACCCTACAGCAATTCAAACTCTACCCACAAATGAAACTGCAACGTGGCCATGGCCCGAGACTCGTAGTGTGAAGTCTGCAGTACCGTTAAGCCTTGCCGATCGTGTTGTCGGTAAAGGATTCATGCAATATTTAAGCAACGCAGACGGCTGCGACGATGAACTTTAATGGTCTGACAACTCCTGATCTGTCGAAATCAGGTTTTTTCCCCCCACG
>NW_015264479.1:0-420 GCF_001447785.1 Gekko japonicus
CTCCCCTTAGGAGGCTTGTGAAATCTGAATTTTTGCCATTTTGGAAAGATTTGAATCTTGATAATACGTACTGTATACCTTATTGTACGATTTCAACTTCTTAGTTTTTTTATTGTATGTTCTTCTTGCAAGCTGCCTTGAGCCCTGCTTGCAACAAATGGGTGGCCTAAACGTTTAATCAAATAAATAAATATTCCTCCAAAAATCAATTCATTAGTTGCCAGCTGAGGGTCCCAGTTCAACACCTGCCCTGGCATGGTAGCCTCTGAACATGGGGGCAGGGGTATAATTTCGGGATACTGAACAGAAGTAGCCCCAAGGTAAAAGGAATCTGTATGCGTACCAGGAGCAGCAAAGCCTCTCTCAAACCCATCTTTAGCTTTCTTTTTTAAAAAATGGACTGACTCCTTAGAGTCTAAA
>NW_015264480.1:0-420 GCF_001447785.1 Gekko japonicus
TAGCAACTCACTGATGTGAACACAATCAAAACTATGTGTAGATGCTTATCCGTTACCATGAAGTACTGTTATGAAACAAGCATTTCAGAATACAGCTCAGCTGCATCAAGATCGTGTTGCTTGTATTGATTTAAAATTATATATACAAGATGACCTTACATGTAAATTTAAGTAAACTAAACTAAAAGAGTATAACAAAATAAAGAAATCGCTTTTCTTGGAAGCTGGAAGTATAGGTAGGGATTTCTATTCCCTTTAAGTGTGATGAAATTTTATCTGCTACCATTTCTGGTTGTTCCAAGCTTGAACTGATGAGAGGGTTTATTTGCTCCCATTTTTGTGCTATGCGCACTTTGGCACCTCTCAGTAACAGGATTCTGTTAACGTTACAAGGGCCCGGTCACACGGAGCATTAGGCAC
>NW_015264481.1:0-420 GCF_001447785.1 Gekko japonicus
TGGCTTCTCTTATGTTCTTATGTTTGGAATCTCTTATGTGCACATGCTGAGTGTTTGGAGACATGGAAAGTGGTCAGTGGTCTGCTGATCATAGCTGTGTTCAACAACAGGAAGTTAGAGGCATGTTTTGACCCTCGTTGAACGTATTATGCACTTATGCACAACTGTGTCTGCACAGATACATTCTAGTCTGTGCCATATATTATGGGGATCGTCACATCTGAAGAGCTTACCCTGGTGTTTCTGGTGGCACATCAAGGCAACTGCAGCTTCCCACTGCATGAGCACACAAATATTATATACATGCATTGCAGAAGGTCCCAGGTTTTCCCAGAAGGTCTGATGACCAATCCCCAGTATCTCCAGTTTATTTATTATTTAGTATTTACAGTTATATCCCGCCCTCCCCGCCATTCGGCA
>NW_015264482.1:0-420 GCF_001447785.1 Gekko japonicus
TCCCATGTAATTCTTTTACTGATAAGAGGGTAGCACTTGATAATGCTGGCACTGGTCGCTTTGATAGCTAGTTTACAACACTTTATTCAGTCTAGTTCAATTATATAAATGGCCTACAGATCACTCAAGCAGATAAGAGCTCCTAATTACCACTACAATGACAGACTCCTGTTAATTATAATCCCCTGGAGTATCGGTTACTCTGTATACAGCATGCTGAGTTTAGGTATAATCCTATCTGAAGGGAAATGTTTTTCAGACTTCCCTGTCTCTACACTCAGCAAACCTGAACAGCAGAATAAAATGGCAGCACCATCGTTACCATGCTTTTCAAAACTCATTCAGTTCTATTCCACCTTTCTCCCCAGTGGGTACCCAATGTAGCTTAGATCAATTTCCTGTCCTCCATTTTATCCTAAA
>NW_015264483.1:0-420 GCF_001447785.1 Gekko japonicus
CTGTAATATTTCTGAGAGTATTACAGTGCAATCCTAAAGAGTTACATTCTTCTAAGCCTACTCACCTCAATGGATTTAGAAGGACATAACACTGTTTAGGGTTGCACTGTTAATCTGCACCTTCACAAAAATTCTAAGGCAATGTATGTGAGCACACATATACAGCATGGGACTTGAGCAGAATGGAGTAAATCTACTGTTATCAATTTAACACAGTTATGATTCCTCCTAGCATCATAAATTCTTTTGCAACATTCATAAATAACGAAGAAGCAACACTTAATAAGCATTTAGTACTGATTGTCTAATAATTACTAGCAATTACTGGTAGTAATTAGTATATTAATCAACAAGCTTAGTGAATAATTAGTATATTAATCAACAAGCTTGGAGAGCCAGTACAGTGTAATGGTTAAGAGC
>NW_015264484.1:0-420 GCF_001447785.1 Gekko japonicus
CCTCCGAATGCTGTTCCTTTCTGTTCTCTTCCAGGGCACCCTCCAGCGCCCTGCCCAAACCCCAGCGCACCACCCTCTCGCCTTCCGCCTGTCTTCCGCGATCCCCCACGTGCCCCGGATCCCGGTGGGGGTGGCAGCAGGGTGAAGACTTCTCTGTGGGACCCCCAGAAGGGAGCCTCCGCGCCTGCTGCAGGTAAAGCGACACACGTGCTATGGCGGGGGTCAGCGGCGGAGGCAGGGAATCGTCCCCCCTTGTTCCAAGTGTTTTCCTCCTACTGAGGTGCCTGGCCTCGAAGTTACTCTTAATCCTGAGGCTCCAAGGCGGTGGAAATGGGGACTGGGCAGACTCTTGGCTTTTCATGAGTCTTTTGGTCTTGCATAGGCTCATTAGCTAGGGCAGGGGTCCCCAGCCTTTTTGAG
>NW_015264485.1:0-420 GCF_001447785.1 Gekko japonicus
TTTTTTTAAAAAAAACCCCAATTTTATTTTTATTTTATTCTTCTCTTCCTCTCTTCTTCTTAACATCCAAGGGCTGAATCTCTTGGCCTCTTCTCTGCACCATTGCTATTTAGCCCTGTACAGACCTTCTACCTCAGCAGAAGCCAAGGTAGGGAGAGGTGGGGAGCAGGAGCAAGTATCCTGGCCCTGTGCCTACCTATGCACAGTCACTAGAACACTGGCAAAGCATCTGTGTATATACAAACTGAGCATTCAAAAAAGCCATGCTCCTAGTCATGGGGACTGAAAATACATGTGTAGATAATTTAAACAACTGGGTGTGCATGTGTAAACCGCTGCCGTCGCAGCCTACGTATGTCAGCTCCTCGTGGGGCTTTTGTCATGTGAAGCAATTGTCTGAGAGAGTGAACAGAAGGAAGG
>NW_015264486.1:0-420 GCF_001447785.1 Gekko japonicus
GGGCTTTTTCTGCAAAAAGAGCCCTGTGTGTGTAAATCAAAACTTTGAATAGGGTTGTCAACCCCCAGGTGTCAGCTGGAGATCTGCCACTGTTACAACTGATCAGGTGACATTTCCCCTGGAGAAAATGGCCACTGTGGAAGCTGGACTGTATGGCATTTTACCCTGCTGAAGTCCCTCCCTTCCACACACCCTCCCCTCCTCCAGCCCCAACCCCCAAATCTCCCAACTTGGAGCAGGCAACCCTACCCCTGGAGGTTGGCAACCTGACTTGCAGCACCATTCAAACTACCTTGCATTTGGAGCTCTTCTCTTTAACAGCCAACTTGGTGCAGGCATTCTTGCACGCTTCAGTCCCTGGTGTCACTAGAGGAAAGGCCTCAGGCGCTATAACAAGAAGAAGAAGAAGAAGAAGTAGAA
>NW_015264487.1:0-420 GCF_001447785.1 Gekko japonicus
CAAGCTCCTTCAGTACCGTGGGATTTAATTGATCTGGCCCTGGAGACTTGAACTCATTTAAATCAGCTAGATGTTTTCTAACTTTCTCCTTACCGATATTGCATTGCAAGCTGCTCCTCATATGGTTTTGTTTTGCTTTACCCAGGTTGGACACAGTTCTCTTTGTGGGAAAAGAAAGAGGCCAAATAGGGAATTAAGTAGTTCTGTCTTGTTTCTATCCCCTATCAAGATTTCAGCATCTTTCCCAGACTGTGAGCCTCTTCTTGCTCTGAACACAGCCAAAGAAGTAGATTCAGGCTACTCTTATGTTTTTCCCTAGTTTTATGTTCTGTCTCATGTATTTTCCTTTTAAGTCTCATTTTGGTACAGAGAGTTCATGATGCATTTTTAGTTGTCTCACATTTTTCTTTCTCTTCGGAA
>NW_015264488.1:0-420 GCF_001447785.1 Gekko japonicus
GGACTTGGTGGTGGAAGGACAGCTCACCAACTTACTTGAACTGTCTTGGTTTATGCCCCTACGGAGAGAGGAAAATCTAGCCTGGTACAACACATGCCGATTATTTGGTACCTATAAATTACATTTAGAACTGTCTTGCATCCAAGTTACAATGCATGCATTTACAATCCTCACTCATGAAATAGCTTTGCTTCTGAACCAGATGGAGGCTTGTTCTGTTACTGCCTTGATGCTAGTGAACTATAGAATTGTCTGTCATATACAGAACCATCCAGCATTCCGTCATTTTACTGTCTACTCATAATGTGAAAATGCCTTAATAACACTAATCAGGAAGGACAAAACACACATATACTCAACTTATGTTGAAGAGGGGAAAAGGTGACGTGAACAACCGAGTTTGAAAAGAAAAAATATATC
>NW_015264489.1:0-420 GCF_001447785.1 Gekko japonicus
GGTCAGTTGTAATTCCGGGAGGTCTCCAGACCTCACCTGTAGATTGACAACCCGACCGTGAAATAAAGGAAGTTGAATGTTCGAGGTGACAGTGTTTAAATATCTCTAAAAGCAGTTTGGGAGCAAGCATTTTCAGCCTGCGTGGCTACCGTTTGTGACTGTGGCTTTTCATCAAATGCCTTTGAGCGCACCATATCCTGATTTAACTGGTATGCTGACTCTATTTTGCATGAATCGTAGTTGCCTACAAAGCAACTGTGTGGGTACAAATTATGAGCAAGTAATGGCTTGTTCTGTACTAATCTGTTATAATTTAAATTTTTAAGCAGCTAGGATTCTGTTGAATTCATATTCTGATACCGGGGATATCTTTCCCACTCTAGAAAGTAGTTGCCCCTCTTTCAGTCTTACAATCAGCAT
>NW_015264490.1:0-420 GCF_001447785.1 Gekko japonicus
GCCCTGCTGTTGGGCCTTCTGGGAGTGCATCTGGCCACTTTGGGAAACAAGATGGACCTTTAGTCTGATTGAGAAGGACTGTTTTTATGTTCGTATACTGGATGCCCCCCAAAAGAATACCTTTGAAGATAAAAATGTACTTATGTCACAGTTGATATGATCTTTGAAGAGGCATTCCCTCCAGAGTATGAGAAGCTAGAAGGTCTTTTGTAAGAATCTACCTACCATCCTGTTTCTGACAAAAAATATTGTCAAAGCAACTGTTCATCTGATCTCCTGTAGTGTTTGACAACTGCTTCCAGAGATGAAGCAGAAAAAAATCCGGTAAATTACAAGAAGGTTGGTTCTTTCAGGCTGGCAATATGCTATAAATGATTGTGGGTAGATGGTACAGATGGGAGGGAAGGTGGCATCATATAG
>NW_015264491.1:0-420 GCF_001447785.1 Gekko japonicus
GGGACTCCCTGATTTAGATTGGTTTCCACCCCTGCTCCCCCATACACACTGCTCTTACCCCCATGTACATACCTGCCAAGTTTTAGAAATGTCTACATTATTTCCTTTTTCTTTTTATAACAAACATATTCTTTGCTCATTTTGGGGTGTTTTTTATTGTTTAGATACATGTTGATTTTGGTTATTGTACTTTTTTTTGCTTCTGTGGGAAACACTTCCAGCTATAACACCTTTTTGGACAACGTTAGTGGACAAAGTTTTGAAAGACTGTACCCCTCACCCGAGGGATCGTTTGTGCCAAATTTCAGATGGATGGGGGAAAGTATTCCTTATTTTATAGGCAATGAGTGGCAAAACACAGGGGAATTAGTGCTGTTCATGTGTTTATATCAGCATTCATTTTCATTATCTTGATCATTC
>NW_015264492.1:0-420 GCF_001447785.1 Gekko japonicus
GTAATATTTGCTTTGAGTAAGTGATCTCCAGATTTTGATAGAGTGATTTCTAATTCGAACATTGCCTACTGCTACTGATGTATGCAAGGTGATAGTCATTGTTTATCCAAAACGATTTGTTTCACTTTCATTAATCAAGTATTTTAAATTTAGATTTGTCAGTTTATTCATTCTGTGATTGACATTTCAAGGGTGAGGCTTATGTTTGTTTTATTAGTCTACTTCACAAATTAACTGAGCAAATAGAAGAAATGAGCTGTAAAATAGCAAAGATAATCATGTTCAGTTTGAGACATGATGTATTCAGCCAAGTCGGTGTCTCAGTCCTAAATACATTTACAGGTGGATAAGCTATATTGATTTCAACTGAATTTACTTCCAAGTAAACACGCTTAGTTTATGCCCAACAGAATAATCCCA
>NW_015264493.1:0-420 GCF_001447785.1 Gekko japonicus
CCCCCCCTTGGCAGGAGGCGAGGAAGCCTGCCAATTGGCTGGTTTGAACAGCTGCCAGGTCAATTTGGGCATCCAGGCTGGCTGCAGGGGGGCGGGCCCCTCCCCCTCCCTCAGGACTGTAAATTACTTGCAGCCACTGAGACCTGCATAGCATAGATACTTTCACCAAGACGAATGAAGTTAAATGTCACTGCAAAAAATGAATATGAGCATTTTCACCGTAACCAAACTTCATCACTATTGCAGAAACTGGAATTTTAAATAGGCTGTAGAAGAGAATTTTTTTCCAGTCATTGCTCTAGTTGTCTTGTAATGGACTGCTGGAGGAGGTCAAGAGAGCTTCATGCTGACAGTGCTATTTCAAAGAACTTTTTGTTAAAGTCTGCTGTACAGATAGATGATGAGAAAGGATGTTATATT
>NW_015264494.1:0-420 GCF_001447785.1 Gekko japonicus
CCTCCCCCTTGAGCCAGTTTGGGCTCTTTTTACGTCTGTGGGAGGCAGCATAAGAAGGGGCTGGAGGGGGGGAACGGCGAGTGGAGAGCTTCTTGTGGCGGTAGGAGCAGGCGAGGCAGCCAAGGGAGCTTCGCGGGGTGGCCTTGCGGGGGACTTGGAGCGGGCTCGCCCACCCACTTGCAAGTCGACACCAGGCGCGGACTCTGCCGCCGCGGCCACCTCACACGGACGGACACCTTCGGCGGCGCCTATATAAAGGGCGGCCATGGAGTAGGTGGCAGAGACTGGACGGCGTGAGCGCCGCGGAACTGAGACCGAGGGGAGTGGGAAGCAGCCAGCCGGCCAAGCGGAGCGGGCTCGCGGCAGCGGCACCGCCGGAGAACCGTCGAAGGCACCCAGTTGGAGACAGGTAACGCTGGC
>NW_015264495.1:0-420 GCF_001447785.1 Gekko japonicus
ACACTGACCAGGGCCGACCCTGCTTAGCTAGCTTGTGAGATCTGATGAGACCCAGCTAGCCTGGGCCATCTAGCTCAGGACATAGGATGCACTGCAGGAGTGACAGTGGAGGGGAAAGACTGTGGTACATTTAAGACCCCATCTAGCTACTGCTGAAAGGGAAGGGCTACATTTCCACGGACTTCCGAATTCCACCTTTCCTGAAGGAATGCAAGACACCAACTCACCTTCTCATCTTCTTGCTGTCAGCCAGCTGCAGGTATGTGCAGGTGAGGCCTTTGCAGTCCTTGTCTTGATGAAAGGATTTCCAGCTCTTCTCTCTTGTGGACTGGGCCCTGTTAGAAGAAGAAATGAGATGCAACTATTCCTTGCTTGGGTCCTTGCACACATAGTATTGCCTTTCAGTTACATGTTTATCTT
>NW_015264496.1:0-420 GCF_001447785.1 Gekko japonicus
CTGGGCTACCCAGGTCAGGGCTGAACAAGTTATTTTCTCATTTGCCCCCTCCCCCCAACCCAGACCTCCTGAGACTGGATGTGTGTCTGTGCTTATCTTTAAGTGGGAAACCCATTTATTTCAAAGTAACCTAATCACATTTCCCATGTAAACCTTCCTGAAGAGCGACTCCCACTAATTAATCCTTTCAGAAAGCTGGGCCTCTTGAATGACTGGCAATGGTTGTAATTACGACCTGGTTTGAAGTACAAATTCCCAGCGAAGTTCGGCTACGGCTTGGCAAGTCACACAAGATTTCCTGCACGGTTATAGAATGTGTTTTCAGTTTGTCCATTTTTCCTGTCAAAGTCATTGACAGTAAGCAGGGATCAGAGCTAAGCAAATATCTTCAAAACGGGATTTTTCAAGGCTAAAAGAAAC
>NW_015264497.1:0-420 GCF_001447785.1 Gekko japonicus
CACAAAATGGATGCATATGCATATCTGAATGCAAATTATTCATTGCAGTACTACAAGATGATGAAGGCATGTATTTCTATCTGCATGTCAATGCAGAGGGCATTGTGTATGTCCAATCAAAGTCTTAGACTGTGCTTGGGTTTAATTAATTGCTGTTTAGTACCAATCAGCTAGGGGCTTTCAAAAGGACATCAAGATGAAAAAGGCAAAAATGTGCTGACCGTATCACTCCAGTCGTGTTCAACCTGCATTGGTTCCCAATTTGTACCCGGGCCCTATTCAAAGTGCTGCAATTGACCTTTCATGTCCTATAGGGCTTGGGGCCAGCATTTCTTAAGGAGTGCCAACTCTGGTATGGACCTACCTGACCGCTATGCTCATGTCTGAAATACTGCTTTGGGTGTCCCTGCCATCTGAGGC
>NW_015264498.1:0-420 GCF_001447785.1 Gekko japonicus
AGGGAACCTTTACCTTTACCTATGGACACACAGGAGGAGGGGGCCTGACCTGATCATTGTATGGGAGATCCGTAGTTAGTGCTTCCAACTTTATTTTGTTTAAAAAGCAGTTGTTTGGTCTGAGGCCACAATATGGGGCAGAAGATCTCACTGAGCAAGGCTGGCTATAAATGAAGTAAATCAATAAATAAGGTTAATCTTCCTCTCTGCCATTTTCACATTAGAAATTATATCCCTCCAAGCTGATATCGGTCCCACTAAGGGGGGGGGGGGACCAGCCAACCTTATCAGATCTGTGTTGTTGTTTTCCCCTCTTCTTCCAAGGTAAACAACAGTTGGTAGGTTTGGTGACTTATATCCGAAAAGGTCCTGGTGGGAAAGGGTTAAACCCCCCCCCCTGATTTCTATCAGAAAAAGGTC
>NW_015264499.1:0-420 GCF_001447785.1 Gekko japonicus
TCCATTGTTCTGAGTGTTGCAGTAACTTGCAACTCAGCAAGTTCCCTTTCTAGCCTGTTCCTTAAGTTTCTTTCCAATAAGAAACTACTTTGAGGCCACCCACTGAATCTCCTGGAACCTTAGTATAATGATAGGTAGTGCGGTATAGTGGCTAACTTAGCCAGCAACTGCAAATCTTGCCTCTGCTATGAACCTCTCATGTGGTGCTGGCAAGCCACTGCCTCTGAGCTTAAGTTCCCCGTCACAGTGGGTGGGGATGACCCAAAAGAGAGCAGTTTGCCTGTGAATGTCTGGCTGACCAGGAACTGGATGCTCCACCTCGGGGGACGCGCAGCCTTTAGCTTAAACCTGGCCTTCTCCATCCCTTTGCACTTTCTCTCTGTAGTAGCAGCAGCCCCACTTCAGAGGAAAAGAGCTTTT
>NW_015264500.1:0-420 GCF_001447785.1 Gekko japonicus
GGGATCAGACATAGTATTCCTGCTTCTGTTACCACTTCAGCAAGGCCATGTGCACCTATTTCTGGGCACTATGACATGCAGAGAGAAAAGCACTCGGTGTTGCGTACAATCTTGCGCAAGCAGAACTGCGCTAAGTCCACTGATGTTATGGCTCACTGAATCCAAGCCATTGTCTCAAAAATAGAATGGAAAAATACTCTGAGATTCACTTGCAAAGTAAAGCGCTCTATCGACCAATGGTATATTTTTACTGCTTGATAGATTCTGCGGGTTATTATTATTATTATTGGGATTCTGAAGCATAATTTTTGTTAACACTGCCTTAGCAGGAAATTGGCTGAGCCAGTATTTCTTGCTGCTATGGGCTTTGTTGCCCTGTTGTTCAGCTAGAGAGAAGAAGGAGAAGAAGAAGATATTGGA
>NW_015264501.1:0-420 GCF_001447785.1 Gekko japonicus
TTCATCTTGTTCACCCTCATCCAGCCCATCCAACCCATTTAATCTTGCAGAGATATCATCATTTAGTACAGAGGAAATTATGGGCCCAGTCAGCCATACAACGCTAATCACAGAATATGGTAAATGTGAATATTCTATATGAATTTTGACCTTCAGATTTCTCACACCTCTACTACTGATTTCAAACTAGTAAGACACCATTGACTTATATTAGTCATTTCTTCTTGTGGTTTAGGGGGAAACTTCAGTTGAAAGCAACACTACAGAACCATTATGGAATGAACAGATCAGTTTCATTGAGATGTTTCCTCCTCTTGTTCGAAAAATCAAAGTCCAAGTATTGGATGATGCAAACATTGGGGACGTTGCCCTTGCTACACATTTCATTGATCTGAAGCAGATATCTGACCCTGGGAGAAA
>NW_015264502.1:0-420 GCF_001447785.1 Gekko japonicus
CGGCAGTCTGTCCCGGTCCACCGGAGTCCGTCAGGGACCACCCCCCGATAGCTCGACTGTCGGCGGGAGGCTGTATCGTGCTTACGGACCCCCGGAATACGGCGAAGCCGCTGAAAGCGGCCACAGGGTGTGTGCCCATGTCTAGCCACCCGGGGCCGGCGTTCCTGTGCATCTCCTTCGCTCCACAACTGGAAGACTGCCTGGCAGTATCGGGTAAGTTTGGGCGGAGCCGGGCCTCCCCGCAGGGTTTAGCACGGAGCAGCATGTTCGTGCCACAAGGGGGACAGAGGACGAATCTAAGCCGAGGGAAGGACCGGTTTGACTTTGCCTAGGATGGCTCCTTTTCTCTGCAAGACTGAGAGGGTAGCCATGCGGGCAGGGCAGCTGTGCCGGGGCTAGAGATGTAAAATTTCCGGAAAT
>NW_015264503.1:0-420 GCF_001447785.1 Gekko japonicus
GTTTCCCATATAATATAAAGTGTTCAGGAGAAGAAGAGACATTGCGGTAGTGTTTCAGTCAGTTTATACTGTTGGACACAGATGACTGACTGAATATGTTTATTACTGGTCTTAGTGTTAAACTACGACATACCAAACCAGAAAAACACTTTTGCCCTTGAAAAGCACAAGAGAAACTGAAAAATTGTCTAGTGAGACCATTTCTGCACAAGTGCAAGCCTCCGCATCAGCGTTCTTAAATAATCAATGTTTTTGAAACTTTCCATACAACTTTTTGCCTCCTCAGGAGTAGATACAAATTTAGTACCCCAGTTCTCCACTTTTTCTGCATCCACTTTTTTAGTGATTTATTTCCTTCAGATATTTCCAAACTTGTTCATCTGGCCATGTGCAGTGAATGCATGGGGAACCAAAAACACC
>NW_015264504.1:0-420 GCF_001447785.1 Gekko japonicus
TTTTATTTTATTTTTATTCATAGTGCACAGTATGTTTTGTACAGCAGCTTTTACTCAGCATTTATTTACCTGTCTGAAGCAAGATATGCTGTTGTAAGCACCAACAGATTTGTCAACAATTTTGTTCAGATCCAGGAACTCTGATAACTTTCCCCCCCAATAACCAGAGCAGCTAAATTCTTCAAGCTGTTACAAGGTTCCTCAGATATTTGGTTACTATTGAAGGCACAAAATGTTCATGTGGACACTTAATGAAGAATATTCACATCAATCACACATACTTTATGGAGTTAATGGAAGGCTAAATTGTATTTGTCAATACTACAGCACACAGTTACCCTTCCCAGTCCTCTTACTTTCCACATCTATTCAGACATTTATGGAGACATTTTCTGAAACATGAAATATCAGTGAACAGTG
>NW_015264505.1:0-420 GCF_001447785.1 Gekko japonicus
CTCTTATGTTCCTATGTTCTTACTGGAAGGATGATAATGGTAAAAATGCCAGCTACTCTTCACACACATTAATTTTGATACACAAACCTCTCCTCAAGCGCCTTCCTTCAAAGTCTTATAGAGCAATCCTGTGTTGTGCCTGCATCGCGGCACATCCGTGCACTGCTAGTTGCCTCCCTAAGGGGACAGTTATGTGGCAGCCAAATGGGGGAAAAGGTGTTCAGGCAGTGCCACGGCAGCATATGTGGCAATTGTTCCAGTGTTGTTGCAAGGCAGGGGCAGCATGATAGATGAGGCAGGCAGAACCAATGTGAGTCATGAGTGGAGGAGGCCGAGCCAAGTGTCTGTCACTTGCAGGGGGTGGAGGAGGGGGACGATGAACAAGAACATGGATGTGAGGGTGCTCCCTGCTCCCTGCTC
>NW_015264506.1:0-420 GCF_001447785.1 Gekko japonicus
CAACTTTGCCGTGTGACCGGGGCCACAGGAGGACATGTTCACCTCAAGAAAATACCAATTAATACACATAGAGGGAGAAATAGGCAAGTTTTCTGAAGAAATCGAAACTTGTGGCACATTCTTCAGCCCAGAAGTTTAGTTTAGAAATTCTCCTAGTTGAGAAATTGAGGAGGAGTGGAATGCAGCAGAGAGAGAAATTGCACACGCACACACAAAATAGATTAACAGAATCTGTTTGTCTCTAATTCTGGAATTATTATCTTCCTAGCATGAATAGCATTCAAACAGTGAGTGACCCACAGTAGTCTGGCAATTATGTGCATGCATGCATGCATTTTAAACTCTGAGGGGGTATCTCACAAAGAAAACACGGGACAGTTCTGTAATACCAGTGTGAATGCGATTCCTATTGAAATGATT
>NW_015264507.1:0-420 GCF_001447785.1 Gekko japonicus
TGCACATATTTCAGAACCTGACACATGAATTCATGCATAACAATGTGCGATTTGAATTATGGGCCCGCTCCTCCATAAAGCCAACAACGGACTTGATGTCCCGACATTTATTCATTCAAATGGAAACCGATTATAAAATGATGATAAAACTTTAAAGGGCTTAACTCGTTAGTAGCTGAATGGGTTTCAGCAGGGATCTCAGGGGGGAAAGGAGCTACACATTCCCATACCACCCCTGGAAGACATCTTCCTTATTTTTTTAAAAAAGAAATATTTCCTGGCTCTTTCCTGGTGAATTAAAGCAGTTTGAGGTTTGCATTTGGATTTTCTGTCTCTGCTATGGGTTCCTGTTGAAACATGACAGTGAGAATGCAGTTCTGCCCGTATGCACTGTGTTGAGCCAGTGTGGTGTCGTGGTTA
>NW_015264508.1:0-420 GCF_001447785.1 Gekko japonicus
AGGGAACATTGGTCTTGTTCACTATTGCCTTAAGACAGAACGGTGATAATTTTCTCAGTGCTTTGGGACGCAGTATGGTGGAATCCTTAGTTTATATTGCAAGTATGCACATTTGTCTTCTCAGTTTACAAGTGGTCAGCAGTCAGAGAGGTTTTGCAGCTTTTTATAGTATATTAAGCTTTCCTACAACACCATAGTTAAGAGCGAGTTCCTGAATGGGAAAAAAGGCAGTGAGATTGTACCAGAAGATATTTTGATAGGTGCAGAATACCATTTACATGGAGCACTTGCTCTAATTCAGTTAGCTTAGGCTGCTAAATGAAGTGGGAGGACCAACCTAAAGCTAGCTTTTATCTACTCATTATATTTTTGGGGCTTAATTTTGGCTATCCAAATGCCTAAGCCCAAAAAATCCTGAAA
>NW_015264509.1:0-420 GCF_001447785.1 Gekko japonicus
AATGTGAAGTCAGAGTGGTCAGTAAAAAGATTTGTTTGAAGGGTCTGTGGATCCTCAGGGTGTTCAATCCCCACCGCACCCGAGACCTGTGTCATCCACACCCCAATATTCTTTGGCTGCCAGAAGTGTGGGAAGTGAATCTTTTTTACTATTAAAAGCTGGGTCTCACAACACAATGTAGGCAGGAATTCACCCAAGAGCTCTCAAAAGGGGGTATCCTGGCGACCTGAGTACATTAATCTAGGCCTCTTTCTGACCCTCCAGAACTCCTCACATCAGTGGTCATAAGCAGTGGCACAGGCTGTCAAGACAATTGCCCTCAGAATGCACTCTTCCTTGATAAATCAGTCATGAGCTTTGGGAGGACAACTGAGCCACCTCTTGGCCTTTGTCAAAGAGGTATAAATCCAGTCTCTTCCT
>NW_015264510.1:0-420 GCF_001447785.1 Gekko japonicus
TACGATGCAAGACTTGAGAATCACGCTTAAAGATGATTTTGACAGTTTTTCTCCCTTGCGAGGTGGGGAGATGCCCACGAACAAGGAATCAGACTTTCTCCAAGATTCTGTCCGTGCTATGTAAATTTTCAAGGCCCTTTTTACGTCTAGTGTATGCCAAAGACGTTCTTTTGGGTGTTTAGGCTGAGGGCAGAAGGTCGGCAAACATATTTCTTGCGATCTATGAAATCTAGAATCAACCTTGGGTCGAAAGGTGGGATCCGTCAGGAGAACCACCTTGTCCCTGTGAAATGTACAGCATGAAGATTTCACCGACAGTGCGCCCAATTCTGAAACTCTTCTCGCTGACGTGATTGCTACGAGAAAAAGCGTCTTCATGCGCAACCATCTCATCTCGACTTCTCTGAGTGGCTCGAAGGG
>NW_015264511.1:0-420 GCF_001447785.1 Gekko japonicus
ATGGCACGTCTGAATGAAGAGTGTGATTCTGCTTAGGGTGGCTCTGAAAAGCCTTAAGTGTTTTGTTTTTTAAAAAACCTACTTGGGATTGGATCCCATGGACCTGTTCTGTGAACGATGGTGCCTTCCCTCGCGGAAGAGGGTCTTCCAGTGGCAGCCTCTCCTGGCACCAAGTGCTGGATGACAGCCCTATTAGTGGAATGGATCCACAGCATCTGGCCCATGATGACCTTAACTTTAGTTCTGCTGACCATTTCCCTAATATGAAACATCTCCCAAGTCTTGCATATAATGGCTTGGATCCCGTGAATGGCATGTGTGCTAGATAGTCTCTTACTACATAGTGTGCTTTCTCTTCCTTTTGAGCAAGGGCCTGTTGAATACTGCTGATCTTGCGCAAATGGAATTTTTAAGAGCAGA
>NW_015264512.1:0-420 GCF_001447785.1 Gekko japonicus
CCTTGGGGCCAGTCACTCTTTCTCAGCATAAACTGCCTTACAAGGTTGCTATTGTGAGGAAAAGATGGAGGAAGGGAGAATGTTGTTGTGAGCATTTTTGGGGTCCTCCACTGGGAGACAAGCAGTGTGTTCATAAGTAAGTAATAAACTTTCCACTTTTCACAGGAGATAATCACTGGGGAGGAGGGGCTTTTTCTGGTCATTCTCCTGGTAAGGCACCTCCCATGTGGTCAGATTTAGATTTCCTCTCATTGATTATACTAATGGCTTTTAAGTGGACCCCACCCCCCAAAAACCCCCAACCCTGAAGACTGTAATTGGAGAGACAAAATAGGGAAAAGATTCTACTGTTACGTCAACCGGTCTAACCAGCCTCCATCTTCTGATTCCTTTTCCTCCCCCTCCCCAAGAAATCATCCA
>NW_015264513.1:0-420 GCF_001447785.1 Gekko japonicus
GATCATACATAAAAGAGAGAGAAAAGTCACTCAGGAGAGGACAGTGCTGCAGAAGCGTAAGGAGGAGAGTATGATAAACACAGAATGATTGACATTATTTGGCACCAGATTGATCTCATACAATTTAATTTTTTTCTGTCAGTAATCCCTTTCTGTTAAAGATGATGAGAAATGTCCAGCTGAATTTCTGCCTGGACATTCTTTGTAGTTGTTGCTGTGATGCGGAAGCACTGTGGTTTTTTTACAGTGTATTCACTGTATTTATTCACTGAATATATAGCAAGTATTTGGAGTCCTGCAAGTATTGGTTACAAATACATTTTTATCCTGTCCTTCCTTCAAGGAACTTGGAGAAGTATATATGGTTTTGCCTCTCCCCATTTACCCTTCCAACATCTCTGTGAAGAAGCTTACTCTGAC
>NW_015264514.1:0-420 GCF_001447785.1 Gekko japonicus
TGCCACTGGACCGAACTGTAGATGGCCAGGACGAAATGCTGACCCACAGAGAGGAAGCTCACAGACCCTCTTTATTTCATGGAATCCCAGAGGTGGAAGAACCAACAGAAACAGCGCCCCCTGCTGTAAAGCAGGCCTTCTCTGCCTAGAGTGGAATGGCAAAATGCTTTTGATGTGACTGGCAGGAGGTGTGGTCAAACTGGTGAAATTGTTCATGTCTGATCATATCCTGATTTTGCTGCCATTAATGTTCTCCAAGAGGTGAACTGATGACGATGTATTGTTAGAGTCAAATATTTGACTGGTGGGTGATGTTATGCAATTCAAGATATAGCCAAATTCTTGGGAGTTGCAGAATTCCATGTCTGTTTTACCCTCCGCCTGCAAAGCGGCCAGCAGTCTGTAGTGGGATAAATTAAT
>NW_015264515.1:0-420 GCF_001447785.1 Gekko japonicus
AGGAGTTTTCTCCATAGACTCAACTGAAATGTAGCCACCTCTGACTTCAGCTCTCCGGACAACCAGGGACCAACTCCTTGCCTGACTTTGTTTCATAGTCCTTCATATACTTCAAGAGTGCTCTCCTGCCTCATGCCTGTTTGTATGTGATTTGTCCTTGTTACTTAACAAAGTCACTCGTTTCGAGTCCAGAAGTACCTTGGAGACCCACAAGGTCTTTGGGACATGACTCTCGAAAGCTTAGTACAGTGTGCATGCGACAACATCTAGGCCTTTACAGAGCTACAGGAGGCTTTCCCCCATGGGGTCCTCGTCTTGCTGTTTTGGAGCATGTAGTTGATGGCATGATAACCTGTTGACATCTCTCCCCTCCCCAAACCCATCTTCCCCATCCCAGGCTTAACCCTCAAATCTCCAGCA
>NW_015264516.1:0-420 GCF_001447785.1 Gekko japonicus
CCTACACATACAATTTACTGCAAGGAACCATTCTGCTTCCCCTCTAGAAAAGGGAATCAGTATATTTTCCCTGCTGTTTGGAATGTGGCCACTGTGAAAATGGCTCATGAAAAGGAAACAGTCACCATATATTTAACTGCATGGAATACAGAACTGGCCAAGAACAGGGAGCACAAGAAGTGTTTTCATCTCATTACTCTCTAACAGGGACCACAGTTGGGCTGCTTCTGTAGCATACTTAGCACAATGTTTAATCCAGTCCTGGACAAGAATCAAAGAAATATTATTCTCCACAGCCAAGAATAAAAAGATGCCTGCTAAGTACTGTTCTGCAGCATGAATAAAAAGCTACCACCAGGTATCAGCTTGCTTCAGGAAAATGACTATTGCAACCTATTTTTGCCATCCTGCACCTTTTTT
>NW_015264517.1:0-420 GCF_001447785.1 Gekko japonicus
ATAAGCACAAGATTTGGGAATGGCATAAATTAGTGAAAACTAGATCAGAACATCTTAGATAAGATTCTGTCTCCTGAACAGACCTTATGTTGATATCTTTTGAGTTCAGTTAAGATCTGGTTTGGTTTTCTGAAGGCTGAGAAACACAGGGGGACTGGCTTTTAGGATGGGGACTTTTAGGCTCAAAAATGGTGAACAGCCCAGCATTTTATGTTGAAAATAATATGGATCATTTGAACATAGATTTTCAGAGTTTTTGCAGATGTCTCAAGCTGACCTCATAAAGTGTTTAAATATGGTATATAGTAGGGATGATTGATCACATGCTGGTTCAGCTGATTTAAATGATGGGTTGTTTAGGGGTTTGCAACCTTTTCATGCTGTTCGGCACCAACAGGCTGGTTGTAGCAGGGGATCTGA
>NW_015264518.1:0-420 GCF_001447785.1 Gekko japonicus
ATCATGTTGCTGGTTCCATAGGTGGAAATGGTCACTGCAGTGCAATCTTGTGTAGCATTTGTCCATGTGCATCCCATGACCCTAACACAGCCTGCTTTTGAGCAAAAGAGACGGCAGGAAAACATGGTAGGAACACCACTCTGTTCAGCTAAATGTGCCACTTTCCTATAGCCCAAGAGAGTTAATATTGGTGGGGAAGTTGCATCTGCTCAAAGCAGGTTCTTTGAGCCCCAGGATCATTTTATATTTGGCTGAGCAAAGGGCTACAATACAGTCTGTCATTCTCTGCTTTGCTTCTCAGGTACTTGCCACAGCATGGCAAAAACTGACACATAGAACTACCCTCAACCATGTCGAGCTTACAACTGGGTTCTTGCCATGTTGGGCGCAGTCATGATAACAGTATGGTTTTGGAGATGG
>NW_015264519.1:0-420 GCF_001447785.1 Gekko japonicus
GGGGGGGTTAGACATAGGGGAGGAGAAAGTATCATTCCCATAAGGCAGTGCAAGAACATGCACATGCAGATTTGTGTGGAATGGACAATAAAGCAGCCACTGATCAAGCATTCCTGGTTACAGTTAGATAGATACGTAAAAGTTAAACATATCAAGTCAACGTGTGAAGCTGTCATATTTGCAGTTATATTCAGACCTTAGCCAACTCAAGAGAACCTTCCTCCTCTTACCTGTTTTCTGCAATTATGACAACATATGGGAAAATGTTCAATATACTTCTGTGGTCCAAAGTGAAGTCCATTAATTTCCCTGGCCTTTGGGGTATAGATCAGAAACTCCCAACATTTTTAATGTGCTCAGTTAATCCGACATTCAAGGCCAACCAGAAGCCTTGCTGGGCAAAATCGCCATCCAGCCCTG
>NW_015264520.1:0-420 GCF_001447785.1 Gekko japonicus
AAAAAAAGTTGAAATTAGAGAAGTTATCATGTTTCTATATCACTTCTATACAGGGACAGCAGAATGTCTCCACTGAAGGACTCAAGTTGTCTAACAATGAAATCTAAAAACAGGTCAACTGACAACTCTCCACCACCATTTTTGCAGGTCCTAAGGAATGTTACTGCCACCAGGATAAGGAGGTAAAGAGGAAATGCCAGCCATTGGCTGGCACCCAGTAGGAAGACTGTGGGGGGTGGGCAGCATGAGGCATTGTTGCATTGATGGTGTGATGTCATTTTGGGGGCAAATCCAGAAGTGACATTATATAGTCAATGCAATCCTCCGTGGTAAAACTGTGGAATGTCTCATAATTACTAAAATGTCATGTTGACAATGTGACATCATGTCTGGATTCACCCCAGAAATGACGCATCACAC
>NW_015264521.1:0-420 GCF_001447785.1 Gekko japonicus
GAATCATTTTTGAACACTGATCTCCTGATCAAACACGTGACCGCAAGTTGGGTTGTGACTCAGTTCATGACCTGTGACTCGATTCATGCCATGTGAATTGTGCATTTTGGCCCTAAAATGGGCTGGCCCTGTTTAACCTCCGAGGTCTGATGAGATTGGGGGGAGGCTGGGTCTTCCAGACCAGGTCACTGAAACCCTTGCACTGTTCCAAAGCCTAGACAGGCCATTCCCTTTTGTCGTTTCACCCATTTTGTTCTTCTGTTCGTACATTTTCTGCTCAGTTCTATATACAGAACAACAGGCAACCAATTCTAAATGTGCTAAGTGAGGACAATTGATCAAAGTTCTGGTTTCGGGCTGGTGGCCAGGCAATCCTTGGATTGGGCTCCTGTCTCTCAAGCACCTCTTGGTTTGCTTAAA
>NW_015264522.1:0-420 GCF_001447785.1 Gekko japonicus
AGGCAGAAGATGTCTTAAGACACCTAGAAAGGAGCAGTCCCTGCTCGCGGTCCTTCAGTCTAAAGAGGTACAGGCAGGAGGACCGGGCTGAGGAAATCCTCCGGGAAAGACCAGAGCAAGAAGAGAAATCTTCCCAGCGCCTCTCGAAGGGGGTCGCTGGACAGACTGAGGCCTCTGTCAAAGGGCGAGCATTCCAGCAATGGAGGTACAGGAAAGGGAGGCGAGCGTCAGAGGGCAACCTTACCCGGCCTTTTGGAGCGGATGATCTGCTTGATCATGAGAGACATGGTATCCCGCAGGTCGTCGTTGGTCTTGGGGAGGCACCACCCGTCCCGCTCTGTGCACACTGCCTCGGTGCCGTCGTTCCTGTGGATGATCTTCTGCAAGCTGAAGAGAGACCAAGCTCAGGCTCACCCCCGC
>NW_015264523.1:0-420 GCF_001447785.1 Gekko japonicus
GATGTACAGTTTGTCCATGCAGGAGAAAAATATGCAACTATTACCTCAAAGGCCCAAGTTTTACATCTGGAAAAGGGCACAGGGAATGAAGAAGGGTCACACCTCTCTGCCCCAATCCAGCCCCATAGTCCTGATCCAAACTGAACCTCCTCTTGGCTGTTTATAGAAGTTTAGAGAGAAGAGATCTGATCGGGCATCATAGTGTTTCTTTTACTTTGGTCATAGAGCTGATTGTTCTGCAAATTCAGACTGTACCCTAACCCTGTATATTATTTCTTTTATATTGCTGAACCTTCTTTTTAATTGTACGCATCACAAGAACATTAGATATTTAGATTTTGCTTTAAATGACTCCTGTATCAGGGACTTATTGAGATGGATTCATGCAGAGATTTAACTGAGATGATGCTTGTAACAAAT
>NW_015264524.1:0-420 GCF_001447785.1 Gekko japonicus
TAACAGGTGCAAAGTTGCACTGGTAAAAATGGTGATGTAGCCCATTGGTGCCCACGATTGGCTGAACAATACAACCCCCCGCATGCTGCCACAGCCACGAGAACCCAAGCACTACAGGATGCTGACCAGGTGCACACCCAATCAGCACCCCTCCTCTGTGCCAGCTGCACCCCTTCACAGCACCCAATCAGGCCCCCCACCCAACAGATGGTTCCAGGAGGTTGCTCCACAACCCATGAGGTAGGCTGTGTGGCACAGAATACTGTCTGAAAGCTCCCTGCTGTGCAGACTTTGAGTGAACACACACACGCCTTCATGGTGGGCACAACACAGACAATGGCACTTAGCATAATTGGGTGAGCATTTGGTGGATAAACACCACAGGGAGAGCAGTCCACACTCTGTGGCTGACCTCTCTCA
>NW_015264525.1:0-420 GCF_001447785.1 Gekko japonicus
ACAGAATCAGGCAATGGTAAACCACCTCTGAATGCTTCTTGTTTTGTAAACACAGGATTTACATAAACTGTGACTTGACAGCAAAACAAAAACCACAGTGCAGACCAGCGAGTAAAGGACAGGAGAATTTATTAAGAATTGGGAATATAGACTCCTACAACAGTGGCAATACAGAAGGCCTTCTCAAACTTCAGATGACTTCATAGTCCACAATAATTTGTTCAGTGTTTATAATCCTGAATAATATTAATAGGCTGCAGGGAGATTATTCAGGCCTGCAGCCCAAACAGCTTTCTAAAAGCTCAATCCTGTCTCAGCAATTACATTTTATTTATTTATTTAAATTAGTCCTATGTTGCCTTTCCACTCAATTCAGGATCCTCAAGGCAGCGAGCATTAAAAACAAAACAGTAAAACATT
>NW_015264526.1:0-420 GCF_001447785.1 Gekko japonicus
GGGGGGGAATCCTAGAATGTCATGCCAGTTCAATGACATCACTTCCACGTTTCCACCAGAAGTGGCACTGCAGCATTGACACGGCTCTCAAAACCTCCTGCCGGTTGCCAGCACTCATCTGGCAATCCTATTTCCACATCACCTATTACCCAATCTGTTACAAGCAATTGAAACTCAATATCCGCCTCCTGGGCTGCCGACTTTTTAATGAACCCTCGCTTCTATTCCCTTAGCCAGGACACAGAATGGAGATGCAAATTCGGATCACGCTGTTGTTCAAGGAACAGCTTCAAAGCTGGCTGAGAAGTTGGCAACCTGAGCAATAGGTATTCATTTACCTACAGCCGGAGGAATGTAAATTTATTCATTGATATTCCTTTATAACAATAGTTTGTGGTCTGCTGGCTTTCAAAGTAGGGC
>NW_015264527.1:0-420 GCF_001447785.1 Gekko japonicus
ATTTCCAGAAATTTTACATCTCTACTTCTACCCAACCCTTGACCGTTTGCAAAGGCTAAAGACTGTGAGCCTCCTGCCAGATGTCCCTCCAGGCTAACTCGCTGACCTTCAGTTTCTCATATTTCTTGGAGTAGGCCTCCATGGCCTCCTTGATCTGTTCAGGCAGCTCCAGCTTCTCTTCCTTCAGTGGTGGCCAGAACTCACTGGATAAGATAACAGCAACAAGACTAAACGGGGGCCTCTCTTCTTCTGGGAGTTTCTGCTCCTCATCACGAATATTAGTGTTAATGCGGCGAGAGTCTGCCATGTCCTAAGTGGGGAGAAAGGGGAACAGAACTGCTTTACTGCCAGGCTACAGAGAGAACAAGGGAATAATTAGTATGGGGCACTTCCAACCAGGAGCTGCGGTGGCTCAAGTGG
>NW_015264528.1:0-420 GCF_001447785.1 Gekko japonicus
CTGCTAGTGCGTGTGTCTGTATGGATATTTCCGCTTCCCGTGGTTGTACCCCTGGTTCATTTCAGGTATATGGGAAGCAGCCTATTAAGTGCCCCTGTTTCCAAGGCAGGGACTAGAGGAAGGTGGCTCTTTCTCTGTGTGTATGTGCAGTGCGGCTTCTTACAGTCGTACGTTTAAGAACACCCTGGCTGCTCCAGGGTCCATAGGGCACACATACTTATTAAAGAGCATCGCCTTCAAAGAAATCATATCTCAAATCATGTGCTGAAATCATGCTGAAGTGGCTTAGTCAGGTATGTAAATTGGCGTTTGGCCCCATGTTAAAATTCATTTAGCTGATAGGTTAGATTTCCCAATGCTGTGCTCTAATGCATCAGGAAATCCCAACCATTGGCATCAAGAGGTTATGTATTACTGTGG
>NW_015264529.1:0-420 GCF_001447785.1 Gekko japonicus
GGAAAAACAGAATCTTCTTCCTCTTTCTCCTTGGGGGTATAATTCAGTTCCAATGTTCTAATGACCTTTGGAAGCAATCTATTATAAAGCTCCTGGGGGAAGAGCCTGGACTGAGATACAGGGACCACCTCTTCCTTCTCCTCTGGGAGTTCGCCCTCCTCTTTAGGTGATTCAGAGGAGGAAGATAATGAATCAGAGTCCTGTCCCTCCAATAAAGGGCTATTGTTCCTAAGATACCCAGTCTTGCTCCTTTTCTTAACTGGGACTGCAGCCCCACTATATTCAGAGCTGTGTCACTTGCAAGGCTGTTGGCTACTAAAGTGATCCTGAGACTCCTGGCTCATGGATCTGAATTCTTTTCTCATCTCTGTTTTTAGCCAACAGAGGAAAGCCCTGGGGTTCTCCACCCCCGCTAAAGGA
>NW_015264530.1:0-420 GCF_001447785.1 Gekko japonicus
CCGACTTGGTAACCCTGTATTGCAGAGGCAAGGCTGAGGCAAAGTCCCTTGCCTTAAGCCACTAGGCCATTTCACAGAAGCGATGAGCATCAAATCAGGATCTTCCGGCTTCATAATTCAGTCATTGAGTCATTCCACTACACCCACTCTAACGTTAAGTGGTCACGTTATCAAATCGTGTTCTGCAGAATCTGGGGTCCCAGAGCTTTCGCAGCCCTTGGCCCGTGGTCTGCAAGCACATGATAGAGCAATCTTGTGGAAGCTAAATAACTCTAGGTCTAGTTATTGCCTGAACAGGGAGATGGCTCGGGACCCCAACGTATGCGACACCACACTGAGTTCCATGCAGTAAAGGCAGAATGTATATTAACTAAAGAAGTCGTTACCTTTTAAAAGTTATTTTCTGCTACGATGAGAGCT
>NW_015264531.1:0-420 GCF_001447785.1 Gekko japonicus
GCCCATCCTGCAAACAGGCTCAGGGCGGCCATAACAAAGGTCACAGTTGACTGATGCCCATAGAAGGGGCACAGATACATCAGTATAATGAGAAGTGGCTCACCTGTCTTCCTGAATGCTGAGTACTTTATTAGACAATCTGGTCGCAACAGCCATTCACTGTTAAGCAGGCAGCACCGAGGGCTCTTCTGCACTGAGTTTTTGCTGTAGTCCATCTTCTTAACTGCATTGATTTTTCTCCCTCTCTCGTACACCGTATTGAAAAACCAGGAGAGCAAGGCCTGGCAAACACTGATGCCTGTAAAGGAGGGGGGAAAACTGATGCAATTAAGAAGCTAGGCGGCAGCAGAAAACTCATTGCAGAAAAGCCCTGAGTTCAGGACCCATCCCCCATACTATAAATATAGTCCTGATCAAGTT
>NW_015264532.1:0-420 GCF_001447785.1 Gekko japonicus
GTTTTCCTCCCTAGAGACAACAGACAGAGTGCATGACAGTTTCAAACATTCCCTAGCTCACCCCAGGCAGTGGAATGGTGTTTTGGTCTGCCAAAATTCTCACAAAAATTCTCTCTCTTATATCTAAAGAGATCAGATGGTGTTCTCCCACTAAATACCCCAGTGAGAACAAGGCCTCTGACTCATCTTGATATATTAACTGTTGCTTATATCTGTTGTTTACAGTTAGACCAGCTATGACATTCAGAACCACTTTCCCTTGGGGAATTCCTCTGAAACGTTCTCTTAGTAGGGCAAGAAAATTCAGTCCCATTGCATTTTCTTGGTCAGATAAGAAAAATTACAGATAGATGCAAAAGATATATCTTAGTCTTTGTAGAATTCTTGGTAGCTTAAGAACATAAGATAAGCCAATGTTGG
>NW_015264533.1:0-420 GCF_001447785.1 Gekko japonicus
ATACCGTTTGCCATCTGGCTTTTGACCTCTCTGCTTCAAACTTAGCGACTTCCTTGCGATCTTGAAATGAAATGAACAGTTTCCATATGCAAAGCAAGACAACCCCAATGAGAAAGATTGCAATAGAAACACCCAACATAATCATTGGAATGTTTGGAGGTTGTGGACAATCTGTGGAAAGAAAGGAAAAGCTGTCATAGTGGATCCCAAATGCGAGTCCAAGTTCAAAATGAACAATAAAATGTCTTCAGGGCAGACCAGAAGTTCTAAACTATTTTCATTTATAGAAACACACCTTGATCTAGATTCCTGTGCCTTGCATGCTGTGTCCCCAGGATGGTCATGCATGCTGACTGCCCCATTAATTTCAGTGGAGGGGAACGTTCTGCAAGCATGCCCAATGGGGAAGCCCTTCAAGGG
>NW_015264534.1:0-420 GCF_001447785.1 Gekko japonicus
AAAAAAAAAATCTTCCAAAGGTGTTGTCAGCTGAGCTTGGTTAACACTGACATTGAGAAAACAGCTATGCTAATATGACATTTCTCCATCCTCTGAACACGGCACTCTCCTGACACCTAACAATGAACCTTGACAACTTCTCTGTAGCCCTTCATGCTGGACTGTATGACTGATGTAGAGGTTGATGCCATGTCAGTGTCATTGTTCTGGCTTTGTTGCCCCTTAGCACAACATCAGAACACACCTGCACTTTTGTGATCCACCCAGAAAGTGTCATCTGGACAGGGGTCTATTGCAAGTACAATTATGATGACCTTTGAAGCGGAATGTTAACTCCATTTCCTGAATAGGACTGCCTTATAACAGCACTGCTGTATTCATTTTGCAAAAAAGGAACTGGGAAAAATTGCATCGTTTTAA
>NW_015264535.1:0-420 GCF_001447785.1 Gekko japonicus
TTTTTTTTTTTCCAGCTGACACTCTCCCAAAGAATATAGACTGGACTTAAACTTAAGAGCCACAGTATGAATCGTCAACTGCTGCTACCCATGTAACAAGCCAACTTACCCTACCGTAATGTTTTATGGTTTCAGAGGATGCCATTTTCCTATGTACACAGTCCCCGTGTCTGCCAAGTTACAAATGTCAAATGAAATGATCCATAAAAGCTAGCTAAACTGGCCTACATTTAAGATTTAATTAAAACAGACAGTATGCAAAAATTATCTCTTTGAAGTGAAGGAAACCTAACCTGATGATTAAATATGAATAGCTTCTAACTTTATACAATGCATTACAGTTGATTTACATTTTTTAAAGTAACATTGATGCTCAGTTGATTTCACTTCCTTATAATGTACAGAACCTTGGTTGCTAAA
>NW_015264536.1:0-420 GCF_001447785.1 Gekko japonicus
CCATTGACCTGATCGCACATGGCTTCTGTTATGTTCTTATGTTTACCCTCGATTGCGCAGTGTGACTACTCCAGAACCCCCCAGTTCTGTTCTGACTGTGTTCTTTGGTTATTCCTTGTGTTCCACTCCTATCATCATTGGTCAAGTGCATTGTGTTCAATCTTTTGATGTATTGCACGGTTCTTGTCTCCTTGTTGCCAGTGGATACTGTGGACACTAGGAGGAAAAAACTGCAGAGGAGGTTTCTGTGGGTGACCAATTCCATTATCCCCAAGTGGAAGACACACCCATGCTTTTGCAAAAGGTTTCAGTCCCAGAACGTTAAGTTCTGTGGGTACACAGATTCTCTAATGTGACTGTAAAAAAGAGCAGATCAAACAGTGACTCCCCAAAGCAGAAGAAAAGATTGGATTTATACCC
>NW_015264537.1:0-420 GCF_001447785.1 Gekko japonicus
AAAAAAAATCCTCTTTTAACTTGTTTTAATGTTGGTAAATTGCCTAACAGTTTGTGTTAATCCTTTAAAGAGTTTAGGACTAATGTTCTGACCTTGCTGATTTAACCCAGGAAATTTCATGGTTACTCTAGACTAATGCTATTATATGATCCTGTGATTCATACAAACCGGCCTTTTCCTGGGCCATGAAACCTGATTTAGGGAGGAAAGAACTCTTGCACTATATTCTTCCATCACAAGAAAAAAAATTCATGCATTACAGCATTTGTGTATCAAGTTACACAAGGACAAGTACTAGCCAACTGCAGCACACTGATATGCATTCATTAGTAACAGAAACCAAATATGTTCAACAAATTAATAGTTCCTTATTACATAATTATTTTTCATTCTGTTCTTCCTGGATTTCATGACACTTTG
>NW_015264538.1:0-420 GCF_001447785.1 Gekko japonicus
ATCTCTTCTTCTTCTTCTTCTTTTAAAGTGTGCATCCCAAACCCATAGGGTAGGGACACCCCCCAGCCCCCTGAGGCCTCCGTTCTCCACACACCCCCTTCAGTCGCACTCCTTGGCTGACTGTCTGCTCCCTCCAGGTTATTAACGCCACGGAGCAGTTTGAGCGAGCCTTGAAGGACATGCGGTTTTTAAAGGAGGATTCCACGGACCTGCTGACGTATGCCCGCAACGTCGATCGCCACTTTGCCGATAAGAAGTGCCAGGACGTAATCGTGACCGCGAGACACTTGATGATGGCGGAAATACACAACACGGTCAAGGTAGGTGAGAGGCGGGACTTCTTGCTCTTTCCAAACGCTTGGATTCCCCAGATCGGATGCGCAGATACCTGGGTTATTTTCACTCTCCTCTTATAACCTG
>NW_015264539.1:0-420 GCF_001447785.1 Gekko japonicus
GGCCATGATAGCATGCTGTTTTGCTAGCCAGTCCACTGGAACTCTTCAGCTCAGTGATGGACCGGGGAGGGAGGTCACATTCCCCCCGGAACTCTACTGACTTCAGTTCTCATTTGAAAAACGTGGTGATCATTTTCTTTTATAAGTCCTTTTTTAGGACGTTTAACAATTGTTGCAGCACACTTTGCCTAAGGGCGATGTTAACCTATTTCTATTTTGTTTGTACGGGTAGAAGAATGTCATTGTATTGAGTTTCTATGGGTGCGGTTAACCCTGTTCTTTCTTTGTTTAAATTGGCTGCAGCATAGTATATTTAAGGGTGCGGTTAACCCATTTCTCTTTTATTTATATAGAAACTCTAGGTAAACAAAGGATATAGCACAAGAAGTTTAAGGGTGCAGTTAACCCATTTTCCCTTGG
>NW_015264540.1:0-420 GCF_001447785.1 Gekko japonicus
TGTGTGTGTGTGCGTGTGTGTGCACGTGCGCCAGCACACATAAGAAACACAGGGAGCAAGGTTACATGTGTAGGAGGGGACGGTGTGTTGTCAAGGGAGACATCTGTGTTGTTATGGAAACAATCTAAATGCAGCATAGGGATATAGAAGGATAAAGAGCTGCTTTATACTGAGTCCGCTTCATATGATACCAGTGAGGTGTGGGTGCCTCTTCTCTATGCCTTTATTCTAGATCTCTCTAGAAATACATAAAATTAGATAACCATGCAGAAAAGGCAGATCACTTGGGAGTTCCCCCAATTACAACTGGGAATAAAAGAATGCTGGCCTGGGGCATTTCCATGTGATTCCTCCCTTCACACACACCCTGCCTAATTTCTTCACTCTGTTACTAGAGAAACATAGTATTTGTTTCGATAT
>NW_015264541.1:0-420 GCF_001447785.1 Gekko japonicus
GTTAATAATGGTGAACATGCAGGTTGCCCTTTGCCATCTGGAATCTTCCTTGCAAGTGTGAATTGTCCAAGAGTCACACCAGCAGCACAACCACCATGGAGAGCCCCTCATGTGGAATCAGCCCAGGAGCAGAGGCTGCTGATGAGCCCTTTTCAGTCATTCTGATGTTGGCTGTCCGACCACACCTTCCTGGGAGAGCTCTCACCATCTTGTGCAATCAGGCAAAATGTATCTTTTCAACTCTGTTGATTTACTAGCTTGATGCCGTAATAAACTATCCATCCGTATCTTTTCAAGCTTCAGTTCCTGCAACAGGAAAGTCAGATATATGAGAGGATGAGTTTCAGCATACTGCAGATGGAAAATACATGAATGCTGCATTCACCCAAACTGGTAACTGCACGTATCAAGAGGATCGTG
>NW_015264542.1:0-420 GCF_001447785.1 Gekko japonicus
GTCTAGTTTGACTCACCTATGCTGAAAATACAAGGAAGAAGACCACACCCAGAACAAACATTATTGACACTTAAAGGCATAGCTAGGAAGCTTATTTGAAAGGGAGAAAGTAAGAACATGGATGAAATGCACACTTAGTGTTCGTATTTTTAAGTGCAATACCACAGTCCAGAAAAATGAATTCCACTGATTTTTAATGGGACTTCCCATGGTTCCCTCTTCTTCTCTTAAGCCTGCTGGGTGGGATATAAGATTGCTATTGAGCCCTCTTGCACATGGACAAAAATTACTCCAGCATGATAGCTTAATGCCACTGTTTGTGCTCCAGAACTACGTAATACAAGTACTCTTCTGCAAGTGACAAAAATGGGCAGGAGGAGATACCTGAAGATACCTGAAGAAGTGTGCATGCATACGAAA
>NW_015264543.1:0-420 GCF_001447785.1 Gekko japonicus
GAGAAGTCTCCTGCTTGTGCACTGCCCCCTATTGAAGGCGGAGGACTGAAGCTGAGAGAGAGCTGCTTGCTTCTGTGAACTCGCTAGATAGCCTTGAACAAGCCATCCTCTGTCAGTGTCTCCTCCACCTTTATTGTGAGGGTACCTAGTTGTACCTAGTTGTAAAGATTACCACAACATCGTAGTTTGGATCCTAAAAGCCATTAATGGAAAGACCTTTGGGGAACAGATCACTCTTCATTCTTCCTGCAGCTCCCAGTGCCCCTCCTAAGGGGGTCCAGTGGGTCAGGAGAGATTTGGGAAGATAGTAGGATGTGGTACAGGGACTGCAGCGCAAGAGGACATTGACAGAGATCATCCTTTCCCTCTTGTGTGGCCTCTTCTATGAAAGGAATAGTGGCTTGTGGAAGAGTATGGGTG
>NW_015264544.1:0-420 GCF_001447785.1 Gekko japonicus
TGCAGGCTCAAAAAGGCTGAGGACCTCTGATTTATGGCATTATGTTTTAGTGTGAGTGATATAGGTGTTTTCCTATTGGATCTGTATATTAGGGATTAAGGCAGGATATTTATTTTAATAATAGCTTGATTTCTCCAAGCTTTGGTTTATGATCCAAGAATCTTCACACACACACACACACACACAGTTTTTTACTTTTACTTTTTGAACTTTAATTAAACATAACACGATAAGTCTATAACCTCCAAGAATCTATATTCATGACAGTGATAGTTCTAGGTGGGTAGCTGTGTTCGTCTGTAGCAGCCAAATAAAACAGGAGTTTTAAATACTGTGTGAGTGTAAAATGCCACCAAGTTGAAGCTGACTTCTGGTGACCTCAAAGCAAGATATGTTCAGAGATAGTTTGCCATTGCCTGC
>NW_015264545.1:0-420 GCF_001447785.1 Gekko japonicus
ATTTTTGCTCACAGGACTCCACAGTATAGAGGAAGCATTGCGGGGCACCCATGCTGGTAACCCCTAAGCTAGGCAGACAAACTGCACTGTTCAACATTGCAGTCTCTAGGATTTAGGAGAGAACTTCAGACGCAGATATGTAATTCTGCACACACTCAATCAGATGGGCTACTGCATCCCCAGATTTACCTGATGTCCTCTTTTGCGTGTATATGCACACGTTCACGTTTATGGTAACTTGTACATATACCATGAACATGTGCACAATGTGATTTCTAGCACAGGGCAAAATTCAAACATGCAACAGGCCCAATGGGTGCACAAAACACCCATCCATGACGAGCGTTACGTGTCTGCAGGAAAACAAACTGAGACATCTTTGCCCTTGCCAGTAAGCGACAGCCATTTTAGAACCTTACC
>NW_015264546.1:0-420 GCF_001447785.1 Gekko japonicus
TCAGCTTAGAGGGAACACTGCAAACTACAGTTCCCAGGATTCCTTGGAGGAAAGCTGTGAGTGGTATAAAACTGGGGTAAGGGGACAGCAGCATAGTTTACTAGCAGTGTGTTGGTAATTGCACATTTGTCTCTCATTCTTATGTTCATTAGCGTCTGTGACCAAAGGTCTTAAGCTCAATAACACATTTGTCTCAGCGTTTTAGTTACCCCGTTTCTCCATTTCTGCTGTTTCAGATTCAAGATTTTGGCCTGAAGCACCTGCTGGGAATGAGAAGTTTACGGCTCTTGTCTCTTGCTGGTGAGAGTGGAACGTAGGGAACCTTTTTCATGGGACGAGGTTGAGAGGGAGTCAGCCTCAGTAGGAATCACAGGACAGCAGTGATGGGAGGGTGCTGGGCGAACGTTAGAATCTGCGAAA
>NW_015264547.1:0-420 GCF_001447785.1 Gekko japonicus
CCACACCTTAGAGGGAGCATTGATTTGGATATGCACTTAAGCCATGTTTTCTATGGAGTCAGTAGATACTATAATCCAGAGTACTTCTATAGGGACAACAACACATATCCAAGGACATATCCAGCATGTACCTCCACCCCTAACCTAGCAGAACACCAACAGAAACTGGGCCAAAAATACATGTGCACTTCCACTCTGCAACATGGGCAAATTGAATCAGAAAGATGGGTTATTATAAGAAGAATTCTTACTGGAGAGGCATTTTGGAAACATCCCTATACACCTGTTCTCCACTGCTCAGTCTGCAAATCTGATTGCATTTACTTATTTCTATTTTGTTTTTAGGAATGATGTATAGTAGGCTCATCTGCATGTATGTAATCTGCAGGTATCATAACCAGTTTCCAACATTCTGTCCCA
>NW_015264548.1:0-420 GCF_001447785.1 Gekko japonicus
TGATTCAAAACTGCCTCAGGCTAGTCCTGAAACAGACTTTAAAAATCCTTCCTTGCATCCAAGAAAGTATCAGGGTGCTTCGCTAACACTGAGCTTGCTTGTTATAATAACATGGCCCCCTACTTAAAACATGTGTTATTGACAAGGAGATGACAATGTGTGGGTATTTGTTAGCTGATTTAAAAAGGGACAAAATTACATGGCTGAATCAGAAGATTTCAGGTGCATATTAGGTTTCCATCCTCGCATACAATGTAAGTTATATAAACAAAGGGATTCCAAACAAAATCCGTCTCATTCCAACAAAAGCAGGATACTGGGCAAAAGCAGCAAAGAGAGCAGGATACATTTTTCTATAAAACTGAGAATTAAAATGTCTCAGAAGTTGGGTTTAGTTTTTGTTTCTTTGCTGTCAAGTCA
>NW_015264549.1:0-420 GCF_001447785.1 Gekko japonicus
CTCCTCCTCCTCCTTCTTCTTCTGGGGTTTGCTTTCATAAAAGTAATAAATGCCACCTAGTGTGTCCCAGCTAGAGTAGATCCCAGTCAACATATTTGTTTTTTTAAAACAATCGCCTTATTTTTAAATGAAGCCCAGTATTGCTGATGGGAAATATATTCTTACCAAACTCTCCCTCCCTCCCCATATGACCAACAGTTGCTTGGTCCAGATGTTAGGTAAGCTGTTTGTTATTCAGTTGCATCAAATCATTCATAAGCCAATTATCAGCATCAGCTCAATTGATCTTGGCCATATGATTGCATAATTATACACCTAACTGAGCACACGCTGTACTGTCAACTGATGGGAAAGTGCCCTTTTAATAATAATCAGGAAATGACTTGTTTCCTTCTTCAGTCCTAACATGATGTTCTTTTT
>NW_015264550.1:0-420 GCF_001447785.1 Gekko japonicus
TCTGCAGGTCTCTTGCCTTGAAAACCCCATGAGGATGCCTTAGGTCAACTGTGACTTGACCAGTTGCTGTGGACTGGGCTCTTCTTATTCCAAGTTCTCTAGACCAATGGCCTCATGGGTGGCTGTTATTGCTGTACGTTAGCCACATAAGTTTTCCGAAACACAGAGAAAAAAGAGGTTCTTTGGGGACAGTTTGGCTGGGTGATCTCTAGATGACGATGACTTGCTTTTACTCGGGGCACCCAGAAACTGACCGTGCCTCTCCCCACATGTAGATTCTCCATCTGTGACTCTAGGGCTAGTCACTATTAACAAGTATTCATATAATTTCCATCTTGTGACTTGGATTATTGGTCTTCAAAATGACACATTGGTTAGAGTTCCATTGGGTTGGTTGCAAGCCTCTATATAGCCACTGGT
>NW_015264551.1:0-420 GCF_001447785.1 Gekko japonicus
GAAGGTATCCTTCAAGCACAGTCCTAGACTAATAACGAAGGAACTGGACAGAAACCCTGGAAAATGCCTTCTGTCAAACCACGTTGCCTCTGTGCCATCTAGTATGCGGGGAAGAGATTCCGAGAAATATCTCAGAGGAACTGATTGAGCTAAACCAGAGTTCCCCAACGTGGGACCCACCGTGGGTGACACTGTGCCCTTTGACCCCTTTCTTGGTGCCTGCCACGTGCTTTTAGGAAGTGAGTGGGCCCAGGTGGGGCTTCTGATTGGCTGTTGGGGGACCGACTGGCTGTGCAGTTTTTAAAAAAGGTTGCTTTTGCAGCAGCTGCTGCCTCCAGAGCACAAGGACCTGCACTGGGGGACTGAAAGGAAGCTGGGGCGGCCATTTGTTGCTGTCTCTGCCTCCCGTGGCAGCCATTT
>NW_015264552.1:0-420 GCF_001447785.1 Gekko japonicus
CAGCAACAATTGTTCAGATGTCTTCAGGTTGTTACGTGCGCCGCCTGGGGGAGTCTGATTGGGCGGAGAGGAGGCATGAAAACGTTTTAAATAAGATAATAAATCAATGAATAATGATGGAAACAACAACCGCGTCCACCTGGAATGCCTGAAACTTGAAACGCCTAGGACACAAAGTTCTAGGGTGAGGTGGCAACCTACAAACTTACACACACAGAGGCACACACCCCCGGGCAAAAAACCAGTTGCACAAACAGAGCGTCCTCTTCAAAAGCATCCTCCTCCTCGGCTTCCTTACTCAACTTTCCAGACTGCCGATGTTTTTCTTATCAGCAGGGCAGGCAAAAGAGAGACAAACATCAGAACTTTCATCTGACAGCGAAACCTTGGAGAAGTTAACTCCTTTGTTCGTCAATGTGC
>NW_015264553.1:0-420 GCF_001447785.1 Gekko japonicus
CACCGAAGTCAAAAGGCAGGCTGTAAATGCTTTCAGTAAAATAGTAACACACAACCATGCACAGTCCTTACCAAAATATGGCTCGTTGGGGCATCCTTTTAACCTCACTCCTTTATGGGTGCACTCAATCAGGAAATGCCGGACAAGCTCGTTGGACAGATCTCCAACTGCGACATAAAACAGTGACAAAAAAGAAATTACAACAGATGACATTACTGCAGATGGATCTGTGTGAAACAACAGATGAAATTTGTAGAAAACTAAAACAGGTTCCTAGAACTCAGCTAAAGCAAATGGCTTTGGGAAATCACCGAGTCTCCTCCAATGGAGCGTGTAAAGATTATGGAGGTCAGAAAATCCATGAAATGCAAAGTCAAGTTACGCGACATGCACAGTTTAGTAGCCAAAAGGCAAGGAAAT
>NW_015264554.1:0-420 GCF_001447785.1 Gekko japonicus
GTGGCAGTGAATTCCAAGTGTTATTCCAAGCATCACCCCGGCCCACCTCTTCCCCAGTTCAACGACTCGGTCACATCGACGAACCCAGTTGTGATGGAATGACACACTTCCAATTCGCATCCAGTGCTTGAAAGCAGCCGGGTGACGTTATTTCAGAGACGTGCCCGATGGGTCTGACGCAGAGTGGATTGGAAACCGGCTCTTTGCAGCTCGCACATGAAAGAAAGCTGAGCTGCCGCGAGTTTCTGACCGGTTCGATCGGATGTGAAAAGCAGCCCTTCTGACAAAATGAATTCCTTTTGCTAGAAGGCAAAGAGGCATAAATACTTCTAATGGTGGATCAGGTTGCTGGAACAATGAGTGTTCACAATGTTTGGCACAACAGAGCCCAGAATGCAGTATGGCCCATGTGTATTTTTT
>NW_015264555.1:0-420 GCF_001447785.1 Gekko japonicus
CATGTTTGACACCCCTGCAATAGCAGGTCACACCTGGAGATCCATATCACCTTGTCCATCTGTCTTTTCACTTCTCCAGGAGGGTATTGTTGTTTTAAGAATGTTTGATGTAACTACAGGCTCAGACTGAGGTGTCTCGAGTCCTGTATGGAAGGTGGTAGTATATATATTCTCCAAATAAATAAAAGTATGAGGCAGAAGTTGTCAAATTTGCAGCAGAATTTCTGAGGGTCTTCTTCCTATGGGTCCAACTCATGAAAAGATATAGGGGGGAAATGTGGGGACCGGAGTTGCAGATTATTTTAAATCTACCATAAGTATACTAGCATATTGTGGGTACATGGAGATATCCACAGCAGAGCCATTGACTTGAATAAACAAAATAGTTCTGAATGAGGACAAAGTCCAAGGGTTAGGTGA
>NW_015264556.1:0-420 GCF_001447785.1 Gekko japonicus
GTGCCCTGATCGGGCGACGCGCAAGTACCTATTACAAGAGGAGTCCCATTGGCATAATCAAGGAGCACCAGCGTGAATAAGGATTAAGCGCTCGGAGAGAAGATTAGAATTAAATTCCCTGCTATTTTAGCCGAATCGCTTTTCGGAGCATTAGCACGCTTTGGCCTGCATCTGTATTAGGCCTCCCAGCGAAAGGGCTTCTCCGCTGAGAGCTTAACCTTTTTCTCCCCCTCTCCTTTTTCTTTTTCATTCACAGACTCCCTGGGAAACCCTTGAAGGTCACTGAGTCCAGATCCTCGCACACGGAGCCAGTTCAGCGTGGTGGTTAAAATGTAAACCCCCAATTTCACAAACGTGTTCGACGTTGATGCTCAGGGAGTTACTTTGGTTAAGTCAGATTGGCCCAGGGATCCTGGAAGG
>NW_015264557.1:0-420 GCF_001447785.1 Gekko japonicus
GAGTGATGGCCTATTAGGTCAGATCCTTACTCACTGTTCATTATGAGTGCAGCTCTCTGCTCGTGTCCTGCGTTTTGAAAATACTGGAAAATCTGGTGTGGTAGAAGGTAGACTCCTTTGGCTGCTTTAAAATGGTGGACTCTTGAATTTTTCCATCCTTGCAACTTTTGTTGCTATGTTAATTGCTTTGAGTCTAAGGAGACACGGTGGGATATAAATATTTTAAATAAATATACTGAGGCATCATTTTCTCAGAAGAGGGGGACCAAGGGGCTGTGAGAGTTGGTGCAGTTCCTACCAGCCAGTCTTACATGGACAAGGCCCCCCTGGGTTAAACCTTGCTGTATAAAGAGTACCTGGGCTGGGTACCGTAAATTACTTCACGATGTCAGGCCAAGACCCATCAAAGCCAATGTTCTC
>NW_015264558.1:0-420 GCF_001447785.1 Gekko japonicus
ATCTATCTATCTATCTATCTATCTGAAGACTAGGTTTAGGTCAACAGCTAAATAACCTGATTCTGTTAGGTGGTCAGGAATCATGCCGAATCAACCTCCCCCAGGAGGATCTCTTTGCAATTTGCCAAGGCAGTGTATTTCCTGAGGTTTTTTTCATATCCCTTTTACCCAAGTACACATAGAGACAGTCCCACTATTTCCAGACTTCAATGAAAGGCAACACTTCCCATTTCAGTTACTGGCAAAGCACCTGATGTGTTTCAACTCTCTTTTGAATCAATTGACCTTTCCCTGTGGGAGCCAGCGGTGGGAAGGGAAGGAGTTGAACTTGCTCTCGCTCTTTGTGCTTCAGTCAGCTCCGTTTCTCATTCTTCTCTGGAACTTTTCTTTCTTTCTTTTATCACCACCCTCCCTTTTTTT
>NW_015264559.1:0-420 GCF_001447785.1 Gekko japonicus
CTCCTCCTCCTCCTCTTTTATGGGTGGAACACAGTATGGTCTGCTATAGGCTTTTCTTTGTTACCTTCAGGGTTAACCTTACCAAAGAGGAACAGATAATCAGAGGGAAACGTCTTTAGGAAAAGAATATGCCGCAACAGGTGCCAAACCGTCATTCTCAGCCATGCCCTCTCTTGGGTTATTAATTGTCCCTCCAGGGATCAATGACTCTCTTTGGAATGAGCGCTTGCTTCCATCCATTTAGCTGTAATGACAAATGATTTTGTTGTCCTAGAGAAGCAAGGCAAGCCTGTTGGATCCCGTCCCAAGAAAACAAGCTGAGGGCACATCCGGAGTTGGTTAAGGAAGAACGCAAATATGCCCAGGCACCCCTTGGCAACTGACCACTGCAGGCAGGAGGCTTTGAAATAAGTATTAGCC
>NW_015264560.1:0-420 GCF_001447785.1 Gekko japonicus
TTTCCCCCCACATATTGTTTAAATAGCACAATACTCCTTTCTGTCTGCCTCGAACCTTTTGCTGCTGACCATTTTCAATGGGTATATGATGATACAGAAAGTATTCTTTCTGTCCATCGTCTCCCCATATTTTAGGAGGCCTCTATTAACGCCCTCCTTTGAGGCTTCTATTAAGAACCTCCTTTGATGTCTCTTTTCTCACTAAGCTAAAAAGCCTGAACAATTTGGCTTTTCCTTATAACCCTTTCATCATTTTAGATCCCCTTTCCCCGTACATTTTCTAGCTCTTACAATATCCTTTTTGTGATTGGACAGCCTGAACGGTAATCGTTCGAGAAGTACCCCGACAAGTCACGCAATTGACAGTGCAGTCCAAAGCGGAGTTAGAGAGTGCTAAGAACATTGACTTTAATGGATTTA
>NW_015264561.1:0-420 GCF_001447785.1 Gekko japonicus
CTGGGAAGACCTTCTTGTTCTGTGCTGCCTCCTGAAGATCGTCAGGACTGGCTTTCTAATTTGTTTTAAGACATTGTTTCAAGTTTTTCTGTGTTTGTTGTTTTCTTCATTGGGGCAGGGGGAGAGACTTTTTTCTTTCTGGTTCTTTAAAAACAGTTTTCTTTGGTTTTGTTTTGCACTGTTTCTATGCTATTCTCTTTGCCTGTTTAAAAATTACTTTGCATTTTCTGTTTCTAAAAGGTTTTTAATTTGTAAAGGGTTTGTGCTTGGGGGTGGGGATTTTACAAGTTGTTTCTGTTTTAAAATTTATCTTTTTGCATTCTTCTGGCTTCAGCTTTACGGTTGTTCTTCTGTAGTTGTTCTTCTGTGTTGTGCCTTTCAAGGGAGTGGTTTTGTGAGATATAGACAGATAGACAGACA
>NW_015264562.1:0-420 GCF_001447785.1 Gekko japonicus
AGTGAGAGCGGTGCCTTGTTGAATAAAAAGTATAATCTTTAACATTAGGATTTAACTTCCTCCAAATATCTACTAGATTGAATTGAATTAATATTTTATGTAATTCAGAATTGGCAGCTTGAGTAGTTTCCGCAATTTTTAATTTTTGTTTAAGTTGAACATTTGATTTATCCAAAAATGGATTCAAAATATAGTTAAGGTCCCCACCAATTATCCATGGGTCGGTACTAAATGCTGAGAGTTCTGATAGTGTGTTCTGTATAAATTCTATCTACCCACTATTCGAGGCGTAGATGGAAGCTAAAACTATTTCTTTGCCGTTCAAAACTCCTTGTATAAAAAGAAATCTACCCCTTGGGTCTTTTTGCAATTTGGTCAGTTGAAATCTTGTATTTTTATTGATAAGTATTGCCACCCCCC
>NW_015264563.1:0-420 GCF_001447785.1 Gekko japonicus
TGATTCAGTATAAGGCAGCTTCACCTGCTTCTCCCTAGGAGCGTGTGTCTGTTAAAATGCCATTGTTTCAAATCTGTTTTCAACCAATTGCTGGACTGCAAGGAAAATCTGTTTTCTGCTGGGATCCAGAGTGTGTCAGAGGATCTCACTGGTGGGCGTAGATGGTCTTGTCGTTGGGAGTAAGAACTGAGTACATGAGACAACAGGGCCTTTTCTTGTTCCAGATTCAACCTGCCGATTCTCCGATTGCCTCAACTGATACCTTTCTCTCTCCTCACCTTTTTCTCAGCGCTGGGGTCCTTCTTTGTCCCTTTAATGAAATCGCTCCGCCCCTTCAGGTGTTGCTCGTACTCGGCGGAGGACATGCCCCCTTCTTCCATCAAGATATGAGGCATGTGAGGCTCTGGAGGGCCAGATGAG
>NW_015264564.1:0-421 GCF_001447785.1 Gekko japonicus
CTCCGCAGTCCGCGTCTCCTGTAACAACGCCAGGGCCATATTTAGCCAGACTTGGCGTAGCCCTCGGTGTGTCGGAGAAGCCGTACCCGTGTCTTTGGAACAGGGGCAGATCGTCCCGGGTCACTTTGAAGGGAGGTTTGGATTCTGACAAGTCGCAAAGTGTGATGGTGCAAAGGGCCGTCAAGTCATAACCCAGTCATGGCTACCCCGTTGGGTTTTCAAAGCGAGAGGCGAAGAGAAGCGGTTTGTCATTCACTGCCTGTGTAGAACAACCTTGGACCTCTTGGGTGGTCTCCCATCTAGGTACTCACCAGGGCTGACTTTGTGTAGCTTCCAGGCCGGCCCATCCAGATCAGAGCAGAGAAGTGTGTTGTTGTTGTTCAGTCGCACAATGGAGTCCGACTCTTCGCGACCCCATGGA
>NW_015264565.1:0-419 GCF_001447785.1 Gekko japonicus
CTTCCCTCCCTTTTAAGGGTTTCCCTAGAATACACAATATCATGGTTTGTTTGGGCCACTTGGCATATTAAAGACAATGGAACAGGAATGATAGTGAGAGTTCTCCATGCTGTTATTCAGTAGTTGGTCTCTTCTCAGCTTCTTCTCCATCCGTTTTGGGAGCCCAACCTTGCTGAACCTGTGGACACTTCTTGGACTTGTGAGAACAAGATAGTATCACCACAACAAGATGGTTGCTATGGTGGTAGAACCACTCACAAAATGGCCTAGGGAATGGTTCCAATCAGAAAACATTGTGAGGCTCCACCAAATGTTAGGTGGTCCCAAGTTCAGCATCCTCCTGTGACGGACGTACACATTTTCCAAAGTTCCTGACTCCTGAGTTCTTCTGAAGCTCTTCCTTGATGAAGAGGAAGAAA
>NW_015264566.1:0-419 GCF_001447785.1 Gekko japonicus
AGGAGGGAGAGGGGAGGCACCTACAGGGAGTAACAAGGATAAAAAGGGACCAACAGCTGAGGTTGAGGAGGATGGTGGTTTAAGTCCAAGGCAGAGAGAGAGGGACAGAGGGACCAAGAGTTGGCTAACAGGGGTGAAGTAACCTCAGCCCTCCCACTTCTGAGACCTCAGTGCCCCTGGAAGAATGGCGGAGAGGGGGAGTGCCAGAATGAGACAGAAAGAGCTCACACAGTGATACCCCTGGAGTTGCCTTCTGAACTTCTGCAGGAGAAATTTTCCTCTGTGCCCAGGCAACTGGTTCTTCCCCCCCTTTTTTCCTCCCCCTCCTTTTTGGGAGAGAATGAGGAACTGAATCTCAGTTGAGTTTGGGATTCGGCTAGATTCTGGGTCCTTCTGATCTCCCATCCTGGAAACTTTGG
>NW_015264567.1:0-419 GCF_001447785.1 Gekko japonicus
TAGGAAATGTGCCTTGTATGAAAGAGCCCTGAAGCTCCGGGTCAGAATAGCAAACCGTGCCTCCAAAAATGTTCCTTGAACAGAAAATTCTACATAAGGTGAAAAAAATGCAGGGGCCTCTCCAGCCAAAGCCCAATAGTATTTGCAATCAGCTAAGTGCTCGTCAAATCTAGGATTTAAGATTCATGAGCGAATCGCTCAGGGATAGGATCAAAGAGAAATTAGTTCATTGGCTCAAGCCCTAAGAGGAGCAGCTGCAACTACCTACAGGTGAACACCATTCAGTCCCCCCTTCTCAAAAGAGCCCTTCAGTCACCAGGTGTGCTCATGCAGCATCTTCCTCTGGGGGGGGGGAGGCTGGGAGGACCACTACCTTCGCGTCCACCATTTCTACTGAAATAGTGGAAGCAGAATCCCTG
>NW_015264568.1:0-419 GCF_001447785.1 Gekko japonicus
TATCCTCACAACAACCCTGTTAGGTTAGGTTGACTGACCAAGGCCACCTTTCAAGCTTCCATGTCAGAGCGAGGATTTGAGCCTGGATCTCTCAGACCTAGGTCTGAAAAAGAAGAAAGCCTTTCACAAATGGATTTAAAAACAAAAAGTGTCTGTCGCCTTGTTGTGTTGGTAAAATAGGTATACAGGGCTAAATCCAATTCTGCAGCGACTTAAGAATGTTATAAAATGGCTCCTGGTTATACTGTTGTTCTCATACTGAGAAGCAGAAGGCCTGTAAACCAAGCGCAAATTGAAAACTGAATTATTGCTTTAGTGTCCTTACCGTCTTGCTTGTGCTTTGCTAGAGATGGGCGGTGAGGCACCCTTGGGAGCTACATGGCAGAAGACTGTGGCTGATTTCGCACGAGAGCTGCCTC
>NW_015264569.1:0-420 GCF_001447785.1 Gekko japonicus
GCTTCGGCAAGACATGGTCCCAGATGTCAGAGTAATGCGGCTTACCTGAATGAGTAAGAGACATTGTTCTTTCTTTTCCGGACTGACTGTATGTAGTCAGTCAAGGGATACATGGGAAACGGCTACTCTGGTTTCCACTCGGTTTATTTGCCCCAAGTTCAGTGCTGCTGGGAAGGGGATATTTTTCTCACTTTCCCACAGCGTTGTGGTGAATTCGCACCCCTCCCGGGTTTCCCCCGGGTTCTCTCTGATCTATCCGAAACCTGATTTGCTGCAACATTTTGGGGGAGATCACAGCAAAGCCTGGACGGCTGCCGTGTGGGTGGGAAAATTCGGATTCCTCCGGTCCCGCTCACATGGCGGGCATTTTCTCCCCCCCTATCCCTGTGGTGGTCAGAGATCAGTTCACCTGGAGAAAAT
>NW_015264570.1:0-419 GCF_001447785.1 Gekko japonicus
TGGTGGACCTCTGCTCCAGATGTTTCTCTTACTTATTTATACTTTTGAAATTTCCCTTAAACCCATATACATTAAAAAAGAAAAAAACCCTCAAAAGGTTACACTGTTTTCATGAAGAATTCAACAGAGGATTTGAACAAGAAATATCTCCCAAACTTAGAAAAAACATGAATTGCCACTGTTCTTGGCTATGAAGTCCATTTTAAGGATTTGCTTGTTGAATCATGCGTCACTCAGGCTAGGACGCGTTTCGGGGCGTGTCCCTTCTTCCTGCCAGCCTTGTGAAAATTGGATTGTTTCCCAGAAGTTTCCTCCAACTGAATGCTCATAGCTGCGGAGTTGGGACAGCTTCCGATTTCTCGAAGGATAGGAATGCCATTATTGGCTAAATGGCTTTTAAGAACATAAGAACATAAGAG
>NW_015264571.1:0-419 GCF_001447785.1 Gekko japonicus
GCAAAAAGCTCCTTGCTGGCTAACACTAGTACAAACAAAACATTTTTCTGTCATCCCATAAAGGGGCTCCCTATTGTCCCTACAGGGGCCTTTGCCACTATCTCTTGTTAGTCTGAGTCTCCTTTTATATACCCCTTCCTACTGGCAAAGCAGGCCATCAACCTGTTGCAGGGGGAGCAAAGCAATAGCCTGTTTTGTCCCCCACAGATCTGCTCACCCCTGACTACCTGACAGCTAGCACAAGCAAAGTGGTTGCCTCTGTCATCTTAGACTGGACTGCTTGTCACTGGGGAGGTTAAACATTTAATCCTAACTCCTCCCATCTATACAGCCCTGCATGCCTATCAATGGACCATGAGGTCGTGTCATTGTTGGTAGAAAGTGGAAAAGATGTATACAGCAGCATTTCCCAACTTTTT
>NW_015264572.1:0-419 GCF_001447785.1 Gekko japonicus
AAAAAAGGGTCTGGGTGAAATCTTCCTTTAACGTGTGTTTCAAAAAAGAGAGCAGAGACCTTTTCTCCACCGTTCAAGGCCACCACGCACCGAAGGGAAATTTTATAGAAAATTTTTATTCAACATACAACATTTTTTTTTCCAGCAAAAAAAGGCAATTATACAGGAAGATTCATTGCACAGGGCGGCTACAGAAACAAAATAAAAATACTGGTGGGCTGGGAGGGAGAGGGAAAAAAGAATGCAAAAGAAAAAGGGAAAAAAAGAGAGAGAATTGCTGATTCTATATATATATTTTCCCCTGAAACTGCACTAAAAAAACAAAACAAAACCAACCTTAAGAGACACGCAAATGGCTGTCTGTTTGCTCCGAATTAAAATAGAAAAGCAATCTGGAGGCGGAGGGGGAGGAGGAGGAG
>NW_015264573.1:0-419 GCF_001447785.1 Gekko japonicus
CACCACGGCCATAGAAGTGACCTGGATCAGAAAGATGTAACTTCTCTATCCAACAATCAGCTTGATTGTGAGTAAATGATCTACTGAATGCATGTGAAGTTCAACAAAGACGATTCGAGCTCTTTTCAGTGGTCGTGCGTTGACTCACACCTGGATAGCGTTGCTGTAGGTGGTCCTAAGGTGGTCCTAAGGTGGTCCTAAGGTGCCACTGAGCTCAAATTTTATTCTCGGCATTTCAGAAGCTTTCCTTTTCGTCCCATTTGGAAAACCAATCGTGCACTCTCTAAGACGTTCTCAAGCCAAAACACCAGATTTGGATAATATTAAAAAAAATCAGAGAATTCCTATCCTCACTGGCCCTCACCCCATCTCCACCCGAAGAAGGGAGCTAGCTGCGACCAGTGTTCCCTCTAAGCTGA
>NW_015264574.1:0-419 GCF_001447785.1 Gekko japonicus
TTGAGCCACCGCAGCTCCTTACAAAAGCAGTACTGAATATCTAAAAATGAATATTGGCTCAGCCCAGCCCTTACCAGCACATGTCCTGAAATCGATGCTGCATTTGCCACTGACGTGGTGAATACGTTGTCTGCAGAGGTACCCACGTTGGCGACTGTTACTGTGGTCACTTCTGTAAGATATCACCATAATGAATTTAAGAACGAATCCTTTGCCATATGCTAATAACGGACCGGATAAACCCCAAGAAGTAAAACATTCAGTTGCATATCTGCTCCATTACTTCTTTGTCTTTTGGTGAAACAAATAAAAGCATCTGTGCCGTTTCTCTTCTTGGGTTATCAATTACAGTAGACAAAGCAAACATTCATACAAACATTTATAAACATTGGCCATAAGGTTGCCAGCCTCCAGGTGGG
>NW_015264575.1:0-419 GCF_001447785.1 Gekko japonicus
ATCTGATTAGCTGCTGTATCCTTCTGGCTGCAGTCCTAAAAACACTTTTGTGGGCGTGTAGGTCCCATTGGTCAAAATGGGACTGACTTCTGCATAGAACTGTTAGGATTGCCTCCTCTGGCAGTCTTGTAGGGGTTTCTGCCCTATCAGAGAATGCGAAGGGAATGGCTTCAGTGGCCAAATTCCTGTATAGTCCATGAGGATAAACGGGGTATGTGGGTGTAACCTTGGAGTGAGTTTGGCCTTTGCTGTTAAGTTGATGACTGACGTGAGCAAACGCTGTTTTCTTAAGTACTTTTCCACAGCTGCAACAATCACAAACCAGCCCGGACATGTTGTAGCTTTTGAGCTCTCTGAATGGCAGTTTTGTTTCCTATGGGAGCCAAAGATTAGGTGTTTTGACAAGAGGCTCTTTCTCC
>NW_015264576.1:0-419 GCF_001447785.1 Gekko japonicus
TTTTCTACGAAACGACCCCTGATTAGGAGGCAATGGAAGTAGAATTGTTTCAGCTGTTCCACTCCACATCCTGTTTCTGTGTGTGCGTTCCCTCCCCCGGTAGATGAACGACGGGCCTCTCTGCAAGTGCAGCGTTAAAGCCAGACGGACTGGGATAAGACACGGCATCTATCCCGGGGAAGAGGTAAGTAGTTACGAATGGCACAGTTAGCAGCGAATCCATCGATCAGCACCGTTCACGAGGAAGCCTGCCGGCTCAGACTGAACTCAGAGGCTCGGATATCTGTCGCGGAGGTCAGAAACGTAGGAAGAGGGGGGGAATGATTGGCCTGTTTTCCAACTGTGCGGTTGCAAAGACTTAGGTTTCAGGAATGGGATAGTGATCAGTGTTTAAGCTGAGTCCGTGTGAGCTAGCTCAC
>NW_015264577.1:0-419 GCF_001447785.1 Gekko japonicus
GAAACTTTTAAAATGCTTGCAAAATTAACGCAGTTTTTACAGGGTGCCTACAGCTGAACAAGCTTGACACTGGGTGAACAAGAGCTGACCCCAGTGCAGTAGGCCATATCTCTGTTTGTTGCTCATCTTATGTGTGACAGCCAGAGGTACACAGAACAAAGTGTCTATGGAAGGTCTTCTTTGGAAGGCAGATTTCTATGGGAATAGGGTCATCTTTCAAATACCCTGGTCCATGGCCCTTTAAAATTAGAAGGCTGCGAACCAACCAGCCTTTTTGAACTATCCCCAAAAACACATTGGCAGCCTGTGTGGAACTTCAACAACTAGGGCAATCTGTTTTGTATCAGCAATCCCCAGATGGCTATATTATTAGGTCACAACACCTCAGTCTTCTCTGGATTAAGCCTCCCTTTATTAGA
>NW_015264578.1:0-419 GCF_001447785.1 Gekko japonicus
ACTCAACCACTACACCAAACTGGCTCATATAGCTCCTTAGTAACTTTGAGACAAAATATGACCAGCAGACAGGATGCCCCACAACTCAAAAGAAAACATACCAGCAATGATGCATTTCAATACAAGAACCATTTTTAAAAATAACCCTTTTATTTAGGTGTCCAGTCTTAGGTGTTACCTCCCCAACATAATTACAAATTGATAACCTAACATTCTCTGTATACCTCTTTTTGTTGCAGTTGGTTCCGGTATTCTATAGACAGTTGTTTTATTTGAAGCTCTGCTGCTTCGTGTTTTTCTTCTAGATCATTACAAACTTTCTTCAGCCTCTCATTCTAGGGGGGAAAAGTTGAATCTTCAAATAACTATTCCAAATCCAACATAACCAAACAGTAGGGTTGCCAGGTCTGGGTTAGAAA
>NW_015264579.1:0-419 GCF_001447785.1 Gekko japonicus
ATAGTGAGTGGGGGTTTCTGGCAACAATCACCCCAAACTCACTCTGGCACAAGAAGCTCAAGTGGCTGAAGATGGAATTGGAGATGATTCTGCCAGATTTCACCTACTCACTGCAGCATCCTGCACTCCATGGCATTTTGTCTACAAAGCTCATCTGCCCCCCCCCAGTATCAGCTTCTTGTGAATCAAAGGGAGATGTTACAGGAAGGGGGGGGGATTCATCACACCCACATTTCATAGGATCCATCCCAACCATCTTACAAACATCTGTAGTTAAAATATTTCAACATAGGAACTCAAAGCCTAGTGTACCAGCATTACAACTGCAGAAGCCTGCCTAGACAGAAACCATACTTCCAAGCCTTTATAATTTAGTGGAACAATTACCTTTAAGGATAAAATTTCTCAAGCTAATTCTT
>NW_015264580.1:0-419 GCF_001447785.1 Gekko japonicus
CAAAGGGACAAAGGCGTCAGATCTGTCCTCCGATACCAAGAGGCTAATGTCATCGGCCACATAGCTGTTTACTTAGATGGCTCATGTCACTGATGGTACCTTTGCCCCGGGGAGGCCAAAGAGAGGCTCTGTGCAAATAAACAAGGGTCTCATCCAAGCTTTCCAAACCCTGGCACACACAAGGACCTTCATTCATTCAGTTCGCTTTGTTGAGCAGCCCCAGTTATTACCAAAGTCAATTTCTGGGGTTAGTGTGCTTGCCACTTAACAGAGCCACAAAAGTAAACTTTCAGGGAAAGGTCGAGCCACCCTCTCAGCCCCATGATTCAGAGATGAGAATTTGAAAAGCTACCAATTTCAGTGGGAGTTTAAGGATGAGTTTAAATAATAAGACCAAGATGGGTGGCCGTGTTAGTCTG
>NW_015264581.1:0-419 GCF_001447785.1 Gekko japonicus
GTCTCTTATGTTCTTATGTTTTTATGATACAAGATAAGAATTAAAAAGTTGACTACAAAGCTAAAATTTGGTGGTTTTGCTGCTCCTTCTAGCCTCTAAACTGTACTTCACTGATTGGATCATGCAATGTTTCAAATAAGCAAGAGAACTGATTAGCAACACTTGAGCCTCGCACTTAGATAAGTTTAAGCTGATTTCACCCCTCTGCTGCCCATGCTGCTAGCAGTCCCCCACAAACTGCTCACTGAAGGTGGAGGGGCTGGAATCAATATTCTGCCCTCCTCTATTTTGCACAAATACAAGTTTGAAAAAGTTTCCCCCCACAATAGATCATTAAGCATACTTTTGTGCTTCACAAAATGGGCCAAAATTTATGGTGCATTTTATAAAGCAGAGGAGCAACATCTGCTGGGCAACAG
>NW_015264582.1:0-419 GCF_001447785.1 Gekko japonicus
CTAATAGACCCCAACGAAGTCACAGTTAAAATATAACGGTGAGATAACATTTTACGATGATGCCAGCTTAACACAGAAAATTAAATTAATGATTATTGTTGGTAGTACAAGAGAATAATTCTGCTGCGGTCTAAATGGCCAAAGTTAATTATGACGGTGGGCCATTCGAGAGTTCCCAGAGATATTAATTAGAAATACTGAATGGCTAACACTTCTTTTAAGTTAACTGCTATGTCACACAAATTAGAAAAATGAATTGATTTATTTCTCCCCCCTCCACCATGTTCAGTGTCCCACTCCCCCCTTTCAGTGACAAAATGGAGGAAGGGAAGCAACCAACACCTGCCCATCATTCCGTAGGTTAGGAAAAAACTGCTGACAATTTTCATCTCGGGGAAGAGGTCTACTGACACCCCCCC
>NW_015264583.1:0-419 GCF_001447785.1 Gekko japonicus
TCCCACCTCTTTTTTTACTTATTTTACTAGCTGCTGCCTCTTATTTTATCAAGCCTTTCTATGTCCGTTTTCCTCCCCTCGCACGTTATTTCAGTAGCCGCCTTAGCCCCTCCTCTTGTGCCTTTCTCGTCCGGCTCTCAGTCACTCTTCACTTCTTTCCTAGGTTTTATTTTTATCCGTATTTATTAGCCCTGCCTCTTTCCTTTCTTGCAGATTATAATATTTCGGTACTTAGCTTCCGTTTTCGCCTTCCTTCACTCTGTTGACTCTGAAGCCTCCTCCTCGGTTCTTTGCTCTCGGCGTGCCTGGTCAGTCCCCGCCGTCGCTCCTCTGTTTGAAATTGACTCTCTTGCTTCAGGGCAGCTGGCGTCAGCCGAGGGGGTCGCCACCCCACCCGTCCTTTTCCCAGAAAAGCCCCC
>NW_015264584.1:0-419 GCF_001447785.1 Gekko japonicus
TCAACAGACTTACGGACATCTCGGTTTGCTTCTTAATCAATTTGTGACTGCACCTTATTTGTAGATTTACAGGGGGCTCTTCTGAATCTTTGGATAAACCGTAAAAATAATCACCGTTAACACATTAATAGCTTGAAGGTCTGGGTCTATCAAGAAACCGCCAGCCCTGCCCAAAGTTATGGAACTTAATTTTCTAACACAGATATGTCAGGGAATGAGGCTTAGTGGAGTGAATAAACCCCCTTGAGTTTGTTCCGCTTGTCTCAGGCAGCGGATTTCTATAGAAAATTTAGCCACCTGGGCAAGAGCCATTGCCCAGGTCTGATCCTATGAATTTAGGGTTGCCAGGTCTTACCTGCATCCCGGCAGGGGGCTCCAGCCCAGGTCCTGGGAGTGACATCATCACACTGGGCACATCA
>NW_015264585.1:0-419 GCF_001447785.1 Gekko japonicus
AGAGCATGGATCACTGTGGCCAGTTCACACTTTTTGAGGAACAACCATAACTGGTGAACCAGCTAAGAGCTGACGAAAGGTCCTATGTGCCTTATGGTTTCAGACTGCTCGGGACACAGAGAAAAATAAGACCCAAGCAGGAGTTCAGCGGAATATATGACGATCACAACCAAGAACAAGACTATGAACAGCCTTCACAGATTTCTTTTTTAATTAGTTGTACAAAAATAAAATGGACAAAGTAACTCATTTTTCAGGCCCAAGGGGAAAAGTGCTTAATTCCTTTACTTTCCTCTTCCAATTCCCCAGCATTTCCTTCATCACCTTCCCGGCCATCCCACCATACCTCAGTATCACATATTTCGTTTCATGTCGTTTCTTCCTGTTCCAAACCATTTCATAAACAAGGTGAGTACAGC
>NW_015264586.1:0-419 GCF_001447785.1 Gekko japonicus
TCCTCCTCCTCTAATTAACTGTAATAAACAAACAACAACCTCCCTCACAGGAAAGCAGTGTATCCTGCTTTGAATTCCTTGGATAAAAATGTACCAGATGGATTCTTGAGCAAAGAAGATGTGTGAAGGATGGATACAGCTGCTGTGTGATGTCTAGTTTGGCCCTTCTATTCTCACCTGCACTAGAATTTCCATCACCCAGTTAAGGGCAGGGTAGATATGGAGGTTGTAGGACTTCCTTTCTGGGAAGGTTTTGAGTGAAAGCTGGATGGTTTTCCTTCAGGTTGCCAAGCTTATAGGATGTTCTCTTTATGAGCAAGAGATTGAATTATTGATTCACTAATGCTTTCTTCACACACACATGTGCACGCACGCACATGCACACATGCAGTTTCAGGGAGGAGTTTCCCAGCACTGCC
>NW_015264587.1:0-419 GCF_001447785.1 Gekko japonicus
GATTCATAAATGCCTTTCTTTTATGCTATATTTTTCCCCAAGGAGGGGCTAAAAATTCACAAGGGAGAGGAAATAACATATTCCCATTCACTGGTGGCCTTCCCTTGGCACTGGCTTTCCCCCTACTGCTTGCCCTTGGTCTCACTACCAGTCAGCTGTTGGCTTCCTTCCCCTCCCCCCACCTCTCCTGCAGTATCTCCCACCATGTCACTATTAACTCCAGACAGGTTACTCCAAAATGGATATTTTCCATTATAAACAGATTTTTTTCTGCAGTCATGGTGGAACCTAAATCATAGATGTGGCTGTCCCCCTTGTGCAGATTTATCTATTCACCCAGGGGGGGCAGCCCCATGGCATTAGATACCGGGATTTGAATATGAACACTTTTGCAGTGGTAGAACTTCCAGAATGAGAAG
>NW_015264588.1:0-419 GCF_001447785.1 Gekko japonicus
AATGCCTAACCTTCAATGCTTTGGCAATTCCCTGACACTGTGTTAGATTTGCTGCCACTCACTATAATTTAATCTTCCAGGAGCATGTTTTTCTAGATTTGTGGTGGATTGCCATCAGATTTGTGGTGGATTGTTCTGAAATTTGGAGTAGGCGTTGGGAATCTGATGAACTGGACCTATTACTTCAGCGTGCCGTACTTGCAAACTTCTGGAATGTCCAGTAATGGCTGCCTGGTCTGATTTCTTGAACATGAACCTACTGGCAAATACTACAAATAGTACACATTGGACCACAAATGACTGTCTGCTTCAGCTGCAATCCCTGATGTGAAACAAGAACATCTGGTATCAGGAGCATTTTACTATGAAAAGGCATATGCTACCTTTTGGAAGTATCAGCTCTTTATTTTTTATTTTTT
>NW_015264589.1:0-419 GCF_001447785.1 Gekko japonicus
GTTTGTTTTTTTACCTGAGGCAAAAGAGCAGCTTCTCCTTCGTCACACTCTCTATGTGGTTGTACAGCTCTGGGTCCACATGTTTCAGAATCTCCTCGCAGATTTCTGCATGGAACAGAAGACAGGATGAGGCCTTAACCCCCACATCACAACCCCATCTCCAGCTGTCGGGTCCACCTTCAGCAAGTTGGTTTTTTTCCCTCTGGGATGGAGCGGAACTGGGACTCAGGGGTGGTGACAAATACCCCGTGAGTGACCCTCGTGCACCACAGCTGCCCATATGTAAAAAGGGACATGTCCCTGGAAGCAAAGCAAATCATCATTAAATATCACACCTGCACAATGCCTGGTGACCTATCCAAAGTCACAGAGGGCTCGTGAGGGTTTTCAGTGATCAATAGGGGGTCTTTGGTAGGGTT
>NW_015264590.1:0-419 GCF_001447785.1 Gekko japonicus
CTGTCCACATAGGTACCTGTTAGCTTAATAAACACTGAAGTGGTAAGAACTATCAATCAATCAATCAAAAAAACCTCTCATCTGCTCTTCCATCTCTCCTTCTACAGGGGGAAGAACTGTTAATTATCTAGTCTGCTTAAAACTGTTGAAGTAAAGAACGTCCCAGAAGGGCAATCACATCATCTTGACTCAGCCTTACAAGATTGAAACATACACAGAGGGCCACCACCACCCCATACCCCCATTTGCACTGATCTTACCTTTTCACAACAAAAAATGGACTAGGGATAGAGGCAGCAAATTTATTATGTTTGAAGTACACGGAAATATGTTCTGAAAGCATTTATCAGAGACATTTTTCCACCACCACAAAAAGACACACGTCATACAAACATTTTCTGTAGGTTTCATGCTTTACA
>NW_015264591.1:0-419 GCF_001447785.1 Gekko japonicus
CTCTCTCTCCCCCTCCCTCCCTCCCTTCCCTCCTTTCCTTCTTCCTTCCTTCCCACATGCTCTCAGCAGGGGCACCATCATGGATTTCTGTGTAGATGTATGCATTTTTTACTTATAATATTTAATCCCCCTCCTTTTCTGTTCCATCTGTTGTTTTCTAATTTTATCCTTCAGTTACTGTGTTCAAACTATGGGAGTCTTCCAGCCAGGTTTCAGTAACACATTATTATTTTCTTTTTATCTTTTCCCTGGTTCTGTTCCCCCTTTAAAAATTGGATTGCAACAGGTTAGCAACATTACAATCAGTACTGTTCATCAAGCACTGATTGCCTGAGAGAATGAATATTGTTGTCATTGCAACTAATATTGATGCTGTGTGAGTTCATGAATCTTCGCGTTACAGTCCTTTGAACCAAAAA
>NW_015264592.1:0-419 GCF_001447785.1 Gekko japonicus
TTTCTTTTATCTGCCCAACAGCAGCCTCGGAAGCCTCTTAATGCTGCTTGCTTTAAGAGCTGGGCTGCTAGTTCCCTGAATTATTTTGCAGTGTTAAGCTGCTGGTTGTTGGAAAGACTGTCGCCTTTAAGGGTTTAATAGCCATTGCACAGATGCTGTGCATGATGCCAAGTTTAGGTGTTTTAATTCCCATTACGGAATCCAGCGCTTCCAGTACCAAACTGGTGAGTGTGCAGGACAGAAAAAAATGAACCAACTAGGGAGGAATGTTTCCCTGTATAAATGCTCATATTACTTCCCATTGATTCACCTACCCAATACTTGCTTGTTTTATGAAATGTTGTGCCTGTTTCAGTACAATGTGTATAAATGATGCGAGACTTTACTAGGATAGATCTTATAGGGTTCAGACCCAGAAT
>NW_015264593.1:0-419 GCF_001447785.1 Gekko japonicus
GTGGATTATGGAACAAATAAGGATTATGGAACAAATAAGAACTATATTATATCATTTAGAGCAGAAGAGATATGATCTAGTTTTTTTTAAATACTTTCCAATGTCCTTAATGAAAATAATTTTAGAATGTTGTTATTTTCAAATATATGACGTTTTGCATGACCAAGTCCATAAATAACAATTATTGCTCAAATATGCAATTATACTAGAGTTATATTTCTGGTAGCTATTATTGAAATGACATATTCATGGTGACACTTGAAAGCTACGATTACTGAAAGTGAAAAGTAATGGTTGTGTTTTGTTAATGCACATGATGGTTTTCAATGTACATGTCAAAGGTCAATGGTATGTCATGGTATAATGGTGGCCATCTTGAAGTTGCCAGTCTGGAAACATAGAATCATAGAGTTGGAAGG
>NW_015264594.1:0-419 GCF_001447785.1 Gekko japonicus
CACAGTATTTGTACACTATGTCAAATGTGAAGGTGGTGGGGATGGGTGGGGCATGGTCCTACAGTCCAAACACATATCCATCTGATCCAAATTTTGAGCGTGTCAGTGAGCCTATACTCTCTACACACAAATACAAAATGGACAACCTACATGAGAGGATGGTGAGACAAATGAAGCATTAATTTCCCCATAATTCCTTTTTAAATATCATGAATATTACAATTAAATACATTTTTATAAAATGAGATAAAATCATGTTGGTCCCTCTATAACATCACTGAATAAGAGACAGGCTGTTTAAACAAAGTGCTCCATCAAATGCTGTTGCTATGAGGATTTTACAGAATTTGGTTTTTAAAAAAATTATATCCAGGTAATTGCACATGGAAAAAATAAAGGTGGGGGAGGATCAAAGAAGA
>NW_015264595.1:0-419 GCF_001447785.1 Gekko japonicus
AAAAATGGAGCTGTACATTTTCAAGGTACTTTATAGAATGGCCTGAAATTGAAGCTTTGCCGTTTTATGTAGAAAAGAAAATATGATAGTGTCAAAAATAGTTACATTGTTCCTAGTGAATATCTTTAAATAAGTCTTAAGTAAAAAAGGCAGCAGATTCTTATGCAGAAAAAAACCCTAGAAAACCTCAGAAATAATTAGGCAAAAAAAATTAAGCAAGGGAATTATAGGAAATTAAAGAAATTAATTAAGGAAATTAAATATATGAGGCATCTCTTCACCCGAATTATACCCATCCAATTAATCTTTAAAAATCAGATCCCCAACTTTCTTTTCTAATGTATTTATTGCACATAATACGTAAGAGCTGCCACTGAAATGTCCCCTATAGAATCTTTTAACATTGTATGCAGATGACA
>NW_015264596.1:0-419 GCF_001447785.1 Gekko japonicus
GGGAGAGCGGGATAAAAATTTAATAAATAAAATGAAATAAAAAAGAACAAAGGTCCGATGCCTATTAGCTGAGATAATGACTGAGAGAAATTCACCTGAAGAAGCTTTTGACTCCTCAGGACAGCAGTGTTAAGAAATTTTGCTGTGGCCCAAATACTGGAGAACCCTGCATGCCAAAACAGTTGACCTCATTGGACCAGTCACATGCCAGGGTGGGACTCCAAACCACACAAACACTTTTCCACAACTCAGGAGATAAGACTGGGTATGCATTAGAGTCATCCGATGGGAAACATCACTATAAACTTGGTGGAGAGGACCCTTTCAAGTTCTTCCCAACATGCACACAGCTGTCAAGTTTTCAGGACACCAATCTTGGGCACATCCTTCACATTGTAAAAGAACTTCTGAACCAGAGG
>NW_015264597.1:0-419 GCF_001447785.1 Gekko japonicus
CTTTATCTGCCAGCCATGACTGTTGCCAAAGTTCCTAGCCATAACTCATCTTTAGGATATGCAATTCTATGATTCATCCAAAGGCAGTGTGTTTGTTTACTATTTGAAAATGTCTTATAATTAGGGATTATTTTATTGCCCAATCATGTTATGCTTAATGAGTCATCTAGAAAACACAATGTCCTCATGTTTCCCTTGAGAACAGAAGACGCTGGGCAGAAGGAAGCATGCTGCATATAAAAACTTCTTTTCTGAGCAGCTTGAATTATACAATGGAGGTTGGGACCATATGACAGATTTATATACTAAAGACAAAAGATCTTCCAACCTACAGGAAAACAGCTGCTTTGGTTTTTATCCATCGTTACAATTGCTCAGATAGGCAAACACTTAATAAGGTAAGCCAGAGGACTCTCCCA
>NW_015264598.1:0-419 GCF_001447785.1 Gekko japonicus
AAAAAGAGGAAAATTCTTGAAGACAGATTATTTATGGTGTATTTATTCAGAAACCTAAATACGCGATGTGCTACTGTGTCGCCCAGTCAGTATTCCAAAGCAGATGATGTTTTTGAAGATGAACGCAGCAGATAAATGCAAACCAAATGCCTGATGAAAAGCAGCTTCAAATTATGTAAATGCAACATGATCGTAAAATGAGTAAGGATGCTTCTTAACGCCTGCTATTTAAAAACTGACTCACACAGACGTTTCAAGTGGAAAACTCTGTCCACTGCACATCCACGCCAACAGGGTGTTTCCCATAGAGTTAAGTGCCTGTAGCACATACAGCTTTAGATTTTAAAAAATCTAAACAGAAGGAGAAATATTAAACATTTCAGTTAGGGCTTCTAGCCTCAAGGCTCTTTAATCATGCC
>NW_015264599.1:0-419 GCF_001447785.1 Gekko japonicus
CTCAAATAAGTAATGGGTGCCACTGAAATAAGTAATGGGTGCCACTGCCCGGACATTCGAACCACACCGCTGCCCCTCCGTCAGGGTCCGGGGTAAGATGGTGGAGTGGGTGAGGAGAGTGAACGCCCCCCCCCCAATGAAATTCCAGTCTCAGATAAGGAGGTTGGGGAAAATAAACTGGACTCTAGTTCGCCTTTCTCCCTGGTACTCAAGGCGGATTAGGTGGAGTTCGCCAACACACAATTTCCCTCCGAAGGAGGTTGGTTCCCCTGCCATTCCCTCTCGATTCAGTTTCTCCGCTCTAGCGCCTGCGGGTCTCCAGGCCAACCATCTCTGGGGCGGGGAGAGGCGTCTGGGACAGGAGAGGAAGCCCCGCGCCTCTGAGGCGTCACTTGTGTTGGGTGATAGTGAGATATTGA
>NW_015264600.1:0-419 GCF_001447785.1 Gekko japonicus
CAGAATAGTGTTAACACTGGTCTGATCCAGCTGGGCTGAGAATAAACCTGGTGGGCGACTAACAAGCCAGTTAAGTGGAAGAGACATCAGTCACCTGTGGGCTGTTTGTCCCTTCTGGTTGTTCTTCCAGCCAGGGTGATGCTGGGATCATATCAACATCCCAATGGGACTGTATATGTAGTGCTGGGACAGTGAGTCAGGATTGGGATTTTGTTGGTCTATTGCCCACCCTGCCGCCCAACCATCTCCCTGCCTGAGCTTGTTGAGGTGGTTTCAGGGGTGGTGCTGAAGACTCCTTGGCTGGTTGTTTTGGGGATTTCAGCATACATTCTGTGGATACCTTGTTGGGAGCAGCTCAGGATTTCACAGTCTCCATGAAAACCATGGCCTTTTCTCAGTAATAACAGGCCCCACACACA
>NW_015264601.1:0-419 GCF_001447785.1 Gekko japonicus
TCTTTGTTAGAGTCAGTTTCTGACTCCTCCTCTTTCACTCACTGAATCACCCCCATGTCCCTCCCACACAACTCTCTGGGCTGTAACTCTCCCCACTGCCCACTGTCAACATTACCCCAACATTCCATCTGCTGTCCTCAGCTGCATTCTGGGAGAGGCAGACTTGGGGTTTTTTTCCTACACCACTTGCCTACTCCTTTTCCCAAGGACACTACTGGATCGGGCAGCCCAGTTTCCTTTTCAGCTGTCCCTCACCTCGCTAATTTCTTGAGTGATTGGGTTAGGAAACTAAATACTGCTTTCCTATCCCACCACCACTGTTCATTAATACATTAACCAAAGGGCTAGCTGGTTTCTGTATTTAGTTTCTTCCCATGAGAATATTCAAATAGAAGGAAGCAAGTTCCATTGTGGATGCA
>NW_015264602.1:0-419 GCF_001447785.1 Gekko japonicus
GCCAGTAAACTGAAGCTCAATCCAGATAAAAGTGGTGTATTATTGTTCAATGACAAAAGCAATTCAAGGACCTAGGAGTCAGCCTGTCCTTGGTTAGGAGGAGGTCCATATCACTTCCATGGTGAAAACTCTACATTGACTTCCCCTCTGGTTCTGGACACAATTTGAAGTACTGGATCTCTTACCTATAAGGCTGCAAATGCCTTGTGGCCAGGGTAGTTGAAGGAACATGTCCTTCCATATTGTCCAGTCCATCAGTTAAGTTGGTCTTCTCAAGCCCTGCTCTTGCTGTCCCCACTTGCAGAGTTGAGGCATGTGGCAATCACAGATAGGGTATTTTCAGTGGTGAGGTCTCACACTTGGAATGGCTTCCCCTTTGAGGCTCAGCAGGGTTGCGGTCAGACATGCCATTTGGCGTG
>NW_015264603.1:0-419 GCF_001447785.1 Gekko japonicus
AATAAGCATTATTTCTTCATTGCTTTTATGGGAGGCTTTTCTAACACGATTGCAGCTGTGGAAATAAACAAGTGAAAATCTCAAGAACATTTGAGCCTTGTTACATCACTGCGGTATTAATTCTCTGTTGAGAAATACCGGAGGATGGTGCCAGGCTTTTGAAAGTTATATAACATGTGTGGAGCAGCAAGGTAATCATTCGGGGCTCAATATCCCCTAAGTACCACAGCTAACGTCAAAGTCAGTCCAGTCATAAGGCCAGGTAAAGATTGTCCCTGAAGCTGTGAATTGGAGTGCCATCTAGTCAAAGATGGTCTGAATGATTCAGTAGCTTTACTCATTGGCTCTAGTTCCTGGATGTATCGGTAGGGAGCCCGTAATATGTTCCAGGCATAAGCATTTGTGCAAACTGCCTGGGA
>NW_015264604.1:0-419 GCF_001447785.1 Gekko japonicus
TTTGTGTGCATGCACACTGCTTCAGATACTTCTGCTGAAGAAGTGTGCAAGCACACAGAAGCGTATTTGGTCTTAAAGGTGCCTTTGGATTCATTTTTTTTTCCTTTCGTTTTCCGTACAGCTGAACATGCATTGGGCAGTCTTCATCATCAACAGGCAGCCATCCAAGAGTTCTGCTGGGACACGCTCGGAACGTACTGGACTGCAGAGGCTGATGGGAATTGGAATGGTCTCAGCTTTCTGATTTAATTCAAGAGTCTCCAAAGACTACACTTCCTGGTCTGCAAAAACTACAGTTCCCATCAGCCCCAGCAGGAAGTGACTGGGATGAACCATTTACACACACAAAAAAAAAGATAAGGACTCAGCCAGGCTCTACCGGGGTAGGGTTGCCAGTAGGGATGCCAGCCTCCAGGTGG
>NW_015264605.1:0-419 GCF_001447785.1 Gekko japonicus
CTGCGGCCAACCTCTTTTAGCAATGTCTGGGCTTGCCAAACCCCAACAGCCAGGGGTTCAGCTTCCCCAGTTCAACTCAGAAACTTCACCTCATACTTACACAAGAGAAACAGCTTGTGAATCATTACCTCCCTCCCATGCACTCTCACAACCTCCTCCAGTATTCTGCCCTTCAGGCCCACTCTCAGTTTTAAACCATACAAAAAACAGAGCTCTACAACTAACTTACACAATCTATTTTGGTTCTCTTGGAGAACCTGGATTTTGGGGCTATGAGGCATCATGCACCAAGCCACTGAATAATGTAGTAAGATCTCTGTTGCCCTCTTCTTCCAAGGTCATGTTTTTTTCTCATGTCATTAAGGGAACAGTGTTCTAGGCCGTGTTTGCGAAATTTTAGGCAGTTTCCCTTGCTTTGC
>NW_015264606.1:0-419 GCF_001447785.1 Gekko japonicus
TTAAAGCAACTGCAACTAATTTGATTACGTTTCTATGCTTTTTCAAAGTGAGCCACAGTCTAAACGCCATATAATAACATGGTCTTTTAAAACCTACAGGAATGTGTCTCCTGTTGTGAAGGGATGATCTGCAACATAGACTTGCCAACGAACCACACAAATGCCATATTTGCAGTTGTGCATGCACAGAGGACATCAAGTAGCAGCAGGAAGGCTGTTAGCATGCTGTTGCTGGTCTCAGTCATCACAGTTTACTTGTTGTGATAAGACTTTTCTGGTCAGCTGCAAATAACCTGAAGCTGTATGAAGACTGGTTCAGACAGTGAAGAATGAGAGACTCCTTCCGATATTTGTATGTGGGAAATAATTGTGTAATGGTGCTATGTGTTGATGAAGCCTGCTGCCCGTTTATTGAAGAT
>NW_015264607.1:0-419 GCF_001447785.1 Gekko japonicus
TCAGAGAAAGCTCCTGTTGTGGGCTGTTATTAAGGCTCAAAGGCACAGCCAGAAGCCACCGCCGTCTAAAGGCTGCCACAGGTTAGTCCCATTCAGCTCACTGGGATTTACTTCCGGGCAAGCCCTTTCTAGAATGGGACTGAAAGGCTGGACTCCTCCGTGCCTTGGAGAGCCAGCCTCGTGGGGCCCGGGCGATGCTGCAATCGGAGCGACAAATGTGCATCCGACGAAGTGTCAATCCGTGGAGTTCGGTGGGACTTGCTCCCCTGGCAAAAGTGTTTCGGGTCGCAACCGAACTCTCAAGCGAAGGTGCAGGAGGCCATTGAAGTACTTCTAAAGGGAATGTGAATGGCCTCCAAAACTGCTTCAGATTGCTCTGTCCGGGTGTAATTTAAGTTGTGCTCAACTCGAGAACAGTT
>NW_015264608.1:0-419 GCF_001447785.1 Gekko japonicus
GCATCTCCGGCGGCCCTTTGCCACCTGCGTGACCTGGGCAGGCATCCACTATCGCAGCTTTGACGGCAAACATTTCCGCTTCCACGGGAACTGCACGTATACCTTTGCCGCCGCGTCTGACGGTACCTGGGCTGTCCAAGTCTCCTCTGGTCGGGGGGGCTGCTTGCCCGGCCTCTGCCACAGGGTAAGGGGGGGCAGGACACAGCTCCAGAGTTTACACTCCTGGCGGGAAGTGTTTGCCACACGTGGCGGGCCAGCATGGCCCCCAAGAACCGTCCACCCTGCAGGGGGGGTGAACCACGTGAGCCACGAATGCACTGCTGAGGAACAGGGCGAGGTCGTCATTTCCCCTTCTTTTCCCGGCAGGCCCTCCACATGCTGTTCGGACTTGACTCAGTAGAGGCTGAGGGGCGGAGCGT
>NW_015264609.1:0-419 GCF_001447785.1 Gekko japonicus
ATATTGAGCTCCTTTTACAAAGATTTTTAGCATACAATGCAGACTAGGTCAGTAAAATTCAGTCGTATTTTATGAGAGAAATTACAAAAGGCTCATATGACCTTCAGCCATACTTTACATTGCAGCAAAGTCAGAGCCTTAAGTATATATTTGATAGTTCTAGTTCAAGGAGCTTTTACAACCAAATTACTATGGACTAGGCCTGGCTCATATTCGGAAGGGAGGCTGCTTTGGAAGGGACACTTAACTCTGAGGTCAGTTGAAGGCAAACGTTGGAGCAAATATTATCAGCCTATTTCAATTGTGAATGCTGCAAGGTCTTAGCATCTTTGTAAATCTTGGCGCATATGTCAATAAGAACCCAGTATTGAGGGCATCAGAAGTGTGTGTGGGGGTGACGGACTGCACTTTTAAAAGTT
>NW_015264610.1:0-419 GCF_001447785.1 Gekko japonicus
AAAAAGCGAAAAGCCAGGGCAACAGCCCCATTTAAATAGCATATCATATATGACTAACCATCACATAAGGTTCCAAATTGTTTAAATTCATAAATTGTTCACCATCAAACATGCTTTTTATTATTAAACATACTGTTGATGGTTTAATCCATGCACAAAATACAACTGATGCATCGATAGGCTGACAATTTGAAGAAAACTCTACAGTCCTAGAAAACACTTCGCAATTCCAATGTACTGAAAAACATAATTTCTAAATGTCCATAAAGCAAGTAAATCCAGTCCTTCAGACTTAAGGCAAACAATGAGCTGTAGTCGTAAATCCAGTCCTTAAGACTTGAAACAAACAATGATGAGCTGCAGTCAAACCACTCTCTGGGTTGTTCAGTGGGTTATTGTTGGGTATTACAAGTTGAAAA
>NW_015264611.1:0-419 GCF_001447785.1 Gekko japonicus
AAGGTGCTACTGGACTCAGATCTTGTTCTGACACATTTTAAAATTATAGAAATGGTTTATTCATTCAGAAATTAGCACCCCTGAGCCAAGGAACATCATTCAAAGGTGTCTGAGCAATGCCCACTGCAGTCTTTTACCTGCTAGATCACTCACCAGAGTGCTTCCATTCAGGTCATGGTCGGCTTTGTGTCTTCTACGAAAATATTCTGTTTAACACTGAAATGTATCATTCTACAGTTCCTTCTGGAGAATCGTATCTCACACCCGTGGTGGCCTTGCTTTTACCAAACCCAAATTCTAACAGTGGTGATGAAGACGAGAAAAGATGTCTGCTGAGATTGGTAAATTCTTGCAAGTTACCTTCTGTTCGAAGATTGACTAGCATTCTTGGTGGAAGCAGGTGTGATCTTGAAGGGAGA
>NW_015264612.1:0-419 GCF_001447785.1 Gekko japonicus
TATGTTCATTTTCTCTAATACAGGGTACTGTATTAGCTATACAGGGTACTGATAGCTATAGCTGCCTTAGTATTAAATGGATGGGGATAGGTACTGGTGAACAGGTGTAGAGATAAACACAGAGACATGTATTGTAGCAACATGGCAAATTCTCAAGGGATCTGAGATCAGATTGGCTAATCAGAGGGTAACTGACAGAGTTTAAGAGTATCAGGAACAAAATTTACTAGACCCAGAAGCTTCATTGGTATTGTTGCCATATAGTTTGTTGTCCAAGTTATGTCTGGATTTTGGGCATATCACTCAATGCCTGTGTGCACATTTTAGGATAATTTAGGATAATATGTCTTAAGTGCATCATTTATACATATAATGGATAATGTTAATCTATTGCTATGACACGAACCCCCTTTATACAG
>NW_015264613.1:0-419 GCF_001447785.1 Gekko japonicus
TCCATCCCTCGTTTTCTGTCCCCAGACACTAGTCTTCTCAGCTCTGCTGCTTCCACAGATGAAGGTTCCTTTTAAATCTTGCAGCTAATAGCCATTAGTGGACCTATCCTCCACGAACCTAATCAGTCTGCAGATATCAGGGACTTTTTCCTGTTTAGTTTTCATCTGCTCAAAATTTGTGTATACAACATACACATTGGAACTCTTCAGCTCTCTTTTTAAAATCTTTTTCCAGCAACACCTATAAATTTTAGCTTCATATAGAACAGAAAATGTCCAGACCCTCCATGTCTCCAAAATTTGTTTTCCAGAGTACTCCTATGCAGTCCAATCCTAGGTATGTTTACTCAGAAGCAAATCCAATGGTTTTCAATGGGATTTACTCCTAAGTAAGTCTGTGTAGGATAAGGTTACCAACT
>NW_015264614.1:0-419 GCF_001447785.1 Gekko japonicus
GCTTTTTCTATAAAAAGAGCCCTGGTTGTCAGCAATAAAGCGATAGAGGTTACTTACATGACCATGTGAGCTAGAGCTACATGTTCTGAAGTGATCTCATGCCTGCCTTTTCTTGGCAAAACAGCAACGGGATTTGCAGGTGAGGAACCATATGCGGGAGGAGGAGTGATTAATCTTTCCCTGCCCCCGCTTTCCCAGAAACTCTGCCAGATAATTTCTCCTCACAGATCTATGTCCAAAAAGTTTCTCCTCACAGTTCCTACCTGCAATTTATGTCCTGCAGATCTCCTCCTCCTGGCACTAGGATGCAGAGGAGAAGGAGCAGTTAGAGTGTCAGGAAATATGGTGGTGTGTAATTCTGCCTTTTTTTCTTTTTCTTTTGAACTGTGCTGGTGCTGGAGAAGACTCTTGACAGTCCC
>NW_015264615.1:0-419 GCF_001447785.1 Gekko japonicus
AGTTTTACAGATACACTCTTGAGGCCATAACGGTATATATTTGAGATGACAGATCCAACTCCAAGCAGACTGTGTGTTGTAAAACCCCTAAACCAAAAAGCATACAAAATTGTGAACATTGAAAGTTTAAATTTTTTTAAGTAATTCCAGTTAGGAGAACTGTTTGACTATTCTTCCCCCATACACACACACACTGTTCAAGGTTCAGTCATGCCATTGTACTGTTTAATAAATACAACTGCAATTCTTTAAACAAAATATGTTGATTAATTTCTGTCTGGCAGCCACATAACATTTTCCACAATTTTCTTTGATCAGTAAAATTATTAAATCTACTCCCTACCCACTTCTTTCAGATCCCTGGTTTCATCCAAGGTGCTCTTCCTCCCACCAGTCAATTATTTCTAGTTTATACTCAA
>NW_015264616.1:0-419 GCF_001447785.1 Gekko japonicus
TAACCATACCTTTCCCCTTTACAACAATGGACATCTTTTATCAGTACAGGGCAATTTTGGTATTAACTCAGTCTAATCGGTCTAAATAAATAAATCTGTTGCCAGTTCCATCCTCTGTATAGCCCCTGGCTATAGTAGGTCTAATCCAAGAGTGTCTCTGCTTTTCTGGTATGCTGTTAATTCTACAAGGGTATAGCTCTCCTTTATTTTCAACAACCAGCCTTGTAACTTAAGAAGTATTTTTTGTTTCCATGGCCTGGCAAAGACCAACCTGGCAGCAGTAGTCACGTGTAAGGCAACCGTGAACAGGTCAATAGGGAGATCGGGTAGATACTTTAGCAGCAGCATCTCTGGCTTGTGGGTTGTCTGTCCACTATGAGACTGCTAGTACAAACAGAGCCAGTTTGGTGTGGTGGTTA
>NW_015264617.1:0-419 GCF_001447785.1 Gekko japonicus
GGCTGCCATGAAGCCCGGGCAGAGCACAGCAGGGGCTTGATTAGAAAAGTTTAAAATTACAGATGAGTTAATAAAAGTCTTTCGCTTCCCCCTCCCCTCCCCTCCCTCCGCCTGCCCCATTGCACCAAATGGTGATAAATGTCCTCCATATGTTCTCCATAAAGGCGCCGAGTGCCACATGGCCCCAGCCGTAAGCAAATAAATTAAAGCAATTAGTGCCAGGGCTCGTCTGGCTTTTAACGAGCGACGAGGAGCGGGCGGGGTGGGCACCTGACACCTCCCATTTGCTGGGGATGGCAGCATCGCTCCGAAACAGAGGGCGGCCAGAGGCAGTGGTACTGCCTGCCCCCCCCCTCGATTGATTGATTGATTGGGACGTCTAGCCCACCGAGGGTTGCCAGCCTCCAGGCAGCACCTGG
>NW_015264618.1:0-419 GCF_001447785.1 Gekko japonicus
AGGCAGGATATTGGGTCATTTTCTTCCCACCCCTGAGGAGAGGAGTATCTCCTTCTTCGGTTCTTTTTCCTCGTCCTTCACATATGCAGGATTCAAGAGGAGCTCAGATTGCCTTTTAACCTTTTTTTTTCCTGCAGTCATCTTTTAGGTCATCTTGGCGACTTGCAATGGGAAACGAGAGCAAACAAAGGAGTGTCAAGCTGAAACTGAAAGCAATTTGTCCTTAGCAAATCTTCAAGATCTTTAAGATTATCTCATGAGTTATTTCACAAAATTAATAAAGGACCAGTAAAATTAAGATCTGTTCCTACTTCAGCAAATAAAGAGATCAACAAGGGGAATGGTCAGTGGTGAAAGGTCAATAAGAGGAATGATTCACCTTCCTGTCACTATTTATTTATTTATTTGTTTATTTGTTT
>NW_015264619.1:0-419 GCF_001447785.1 Gekko japonicus
CAGGAATTTGAACCTGAGTCTCCCAGATCACAGGCTGACACTACACCCCACTGGCTAGCAGTCCAAGTTCAGCCCTATGCACAGAGCAGGGGCTGTTGCCCTGAATCTTTACCGATAATTGTAAACTGTAATGACAGCCATTAAATGCAATCAGTGAGAGGTTGTCCTGCAGGAGAGCAGAAAGCAGGAAATCCCACCTGCCTTGTACTCTGATCCAGCTGAACACCATCCTCCCTCCAGCTTCCAGCTGCCACCATCAGAGGGAGGCCGGGAAGCAAAGAGGCCTCTCTCTGCTATGTCGGAATTCAGCTCCCCACTAAGAATTCCTCAAGGAATATTGTATTGAATGTTGTAATTTGCATTAAATTTTGAATCCTGTGAGCTGGTTGTGAGCCAACTTTGGACTGGAAAGCAGGATA
>NW_015264620.1:0-419 GCF_001447785.1 Gekko japonicus
GTAGAGGCAGATTTCTTTTTTGGAAAATAAGCAAAACGGACTGATCTGATCAGTTCATATCAATCACAACTCTCGTTAATGCAGACCCGCCAAATGCCCACCTCCTCAGCCATCAAGCGGGGTGTGTGGAAAGGAAGCGGACCAAGGCAGAAGGGCAGGGCAGTCTGGCCGGTATCTCCCAATCCAGGCCTCCTGTTTCCACGATAGAATTACTTCTAATAAAAAATACACTGAGTTATCTTCCTCTCGCCCCCAAGGCTGTACCGCATGCTTCCAAGTCTGGTTCTGTCCCAGAAATAGAACACGAAACAGAAGAAGCACCGGAAATGAAGCTATCGGCTAAAAAGCACCGGGGGGAGGGACCCTATAAAATAAAAGGGGTTTTTCACTAGAAGAAGAGGAGGAGGAAGAAGGAGGAG
>NW_015264621.1:0-419 GCF_001447785.1 Gekko japonicus
ATTTATTTATTGCCTTCTTTTCCTCCTGTCCTTCTTCCGGGCAATTCAGGGAGGCATACATCCTCCTCCCCTACTTTATCCTGATAGGTTAGGCTGACGGAGGGTGACTGGCCCATGGTCCTTGAGCAGACATGATGGCTGGGTCCCTTCTGTCCTGTCTCAAGTACAGCACCATAATGGATCTCCAAGCATTGAGCTGCTCATAACAAAACGTAGTGCTGTAGCCATGACTAGGCCTCAGGATAAGATGCATCACTGAGAACATCACTGGACATACACTGGAAAGTACCTGCCGGAGAAAGCAGACCCTTGAGAGTTCTGCATCCTCCAGTGGCTCCACCCATTGCCTTTTTTCTCTGCAAGCGCAAATGTACATTCTTTTTCTCCTCCTAATGGTGAAAAACCCTTCTTTCAATTAA
>NW_015264622.1:0-419 GCF_001447785.1 Gekko japonicus
AATTCCATGTGTTTATCACTCTTTGGGTTGCCATTTCACTGCATCTTTATGGTGCATGTAGCACAACATCGTCCGCACCTCTCCCAGAGCAAGCCCTTGCTGGGAATCACCTTTGTAAAGTCCAGGCAAGGAAACACAAAACCCCTTTATATTTTTTAATCTATAGATTGGTTTCAGTTTGCAGTTTTGTTTCTTTCTACAGGTGAAGGACGTTTTCTTCTTTCTCTTCTTCCTGACTGTGTGGCTCATCGCCTATGGCGTGACCACCCAAGCCTTGCTCCATCCGGATGACAGTCGAGCTGAGTGGATCTTCAGAAGGGTACTCTACCGCCCTTACCTCCAAATATTCGGACAGATTCCACTGGATGAAATAGACTGTGAGTTTAAGTGATTAGATCAGGGGTCATTTCGTAGAAAAA
>NW_015264623.1:0-419 GCF_001447785.1 Gekko japonicus
GCTAGTCATACTTTCTCCTCTTGCCCACTCTTTCATTCATTCCTTTGCCCATACTCCTGATCTGATGCGGCTCTGTCCATGTCAGGTCACTCCTTCCCCATCTCCAGGGCTGATTCCGCATCCAAGGAACCCAAGTGGCTGCTTAGGGCCCAACAATCAAGAGTGAGCGCCAACACACTGCCGGGGCTCTGCTTGGCCTCAAGCGGCATGGGAGGAGGCAATGGCTGTGGGTCTGTCTGTCGTCAACTCCCGGACCATGCTGCTGCTGTCTAGGGACACGATGAGCTCAGAGATGCTGGTAGCCAGACCCCCAGTCCAGGCGGGGGTTTCTCTGATTTTTTGGGCTTTTGCACGCGGGAAAGCCCCACCCCCCAAACAGGGAAGTCGCATGGCGACATCCTCGACATGATGACATCACA
>NW_015264624.1:0-419 GCF_001447785.1 Gekko japonicus
TGAAAACTATATCACTACTCTTATTGGACCAAACTTTACCTGCTAAATTTCTGCCTGACATGCGAAAGGTACAGGAGCTCTTCCAAACAGGAGATATCAGTCTCTAGTACAGTTGGTGCTTATGCTGCCATTTTCTCGCCATGCCCCTGTGTCTATAATAGTGGCCTGGCATGCCAAATTTTAGGGCAGAACTATATATGCTACATACGTCATTCCATAATTCTTTTTAAATGGGAGGAGGTAGTGTAATTTCTTAAGCATTTCTCTTCAGGCCATTTTCCTACTGCAAACCGTCTTTTCCACTCTGCTTTTACTCCTCACTTGGCAAAACTTACCTGTCTAGACTCCATCTACCTTGCTCAGTTCTTCTTGTCATCACGTTATCCCCCTTGGATTGTCATCCCTACCTTACTTACATT
>NW_015264625.1:0-419 GCF_001447785.1 Gekko japonicus
ACAATTGTTCTTGAATAAATTAAGGATCCCCAGGACATTGTAAGGAAATGATAATAGAGCCAGGGATTCTTACCCCATTCTGCGTTTTGTACTGTATCCTGGGAAGACTTGATCTGGGAAGAGCAGAGAGGACAGAATTCACTGACAAGGTTTTAAGTGCTGTTAGTTCATATCTCTGCATGCCCTCTTCCCAAGGAGAGTGAAGGAACAGAAGGGTTATCCCACATAGACAATCTGTATGTAAATGATAACAGGCCCAATTATTAGCTATCTAAATAAACAAGATAAATTACTTAAATGAAGTTTGTTACTTTGCTTCTTTAACTTCCTTATATGTCTGTGTTGATGCTTCCCCCACACACCTTTGGCTGAAGTCTTTGTTTTGCCTTTTTGGATGGTGAAAAGTATGCATACGGAGA
>NW_015264626.1:0-419 GCF_001447785.1 Gekko japonicus
CAGATTTGGTCCAGCTTCAAGGTGAAGGGAAGTGATGGAGAAAAAGGGAATTACTCAGTTGCTCAAGCAGCTAGGATTTGCCATACTGCACTGACAGTTCCACTACCTGCTGGTGCTGCATGACAAGACTTTCACCTTGAATCAGCTAAGTAGTAAATTGATAGACATGATTAATTGGAGCAGAATATCAATTGGGGTGTGCATCTCATTGAAGTAAATAGATGGATTTTCACATTCAGCTATGCATCAAAGATGGATGCTGTCTGTCCATATTGCATTATTTCCAATGGGATGTGCCTCTTCACAAGCTACTTTACCTTGACAAGTCAATTAGGCATTATTTACTTACTTACTCTTGCAGAGACTCAAGGCAGATTGCAAAAATTTAGCAAAAAACCACCAACAATACAATAAAAGCA
>NW_015264627.1:0-419 GCF_001447785.1 Gekko japonicus
ACTTGTACACAATCTGCAAACAATCTCATAGCGACACAGAAACAAGCCTGTGAAACTAAGTGGAACAAATCTTATAAGGAAACACATTCTAGTTTCAGTCCTTTAAAAAGTGGTTTTATAAGTGAATATGCCTTTATCAATCTGCTAATTTGTTAGGTTATTTGTAAAATCTTAGAAGCTTTTTGATGCATGTGTACAATTCTAACTGTATCCCCCACTCTGCTATGTCAGAAAAACGTCTGTTCCCTTCCAACCAGTCCTTCTGGATTCTACTTCAAGTAATTTATATGCCAATATCAACCTTTGGTTATTTATTATTCAGGAAAGGTGGAATACAATAAGGAAATTATTTTAGTCCTGTTTAAGATAACAGCAACACCAATGATTTTTATTATCTAGGGTTGCCAGCCTCCAGGTGG
>NW_015264628.1:0-419 GCF_001447785.1 Gekko japonicus
CTTCCCTTTTTTCTGTAGTAGCTTTGTAGGTTATAAACTTTCAAGAATCACAGCTCCCTTTGTTAGATATGAGTCGGAATGGAGATCCACGAGTCCTTATCTCCCGGTCAGAGGTCAGAAGGTGGGAGGGGTGTTGCAAAGAATGCTTGTAAAGAATGTAAAGGTACCGTGCACATTGTAATCAGCTTGATTGGAGCAGAGGGAAAGTGCTTGGGGGCAGGAAATGAGCATCAGCAGTGAGATAAGAACCTTATGTCCCTGTTCAGCCCTGGGTGGGCCCATTGTTCTGAATGTATGAATGAACTCAAATTCATCGATCTCACATTGTAATCTTCCTTTGAAGCTTCTTCGACACTCTTGGGTCTGCAGTGGGATGACCTGGAAGATTGGAATGTTCTCCCGCCATTTTGTTGAGTGTT
>NW_015264629.1:0-419 GCF_001447785.1 Gekko japonicus
CAGGGATTGAATCTGGGATCTTCTGCATGGAAAACAGATGCTCTGCCACTGAACCATTAAAACTTAAGCTTTGATTGTGTTAACCGCTAGGCTGGTAAATAATGTTATTTTCTTACTGTTTAGATTGCTGTGAAAATAACAGATACCTGTGTATTGTGACTGATAATAAGTCAAATCTTCTACACAAGAAAGATCTGGGTAATAGTAGAAGCCAAATGCCCCAGCATTTTTATTTCAGATATCTTCTGTGGAATAGGTACTTAAACATGAGGTTCCAGATTTAGCTTTAGCATAAGCAACTTCATTTAAGGGTCAAAATAAACAAGGTGGTCAGATCTTCCCTGTGTCTTCTAATGCTATGTTTCAGCCATGCAGGAGCCTGACTGGTGTCACAAAGGAAAGAGAAAGGGGGCTGAGTC
>NW_015264630.1:0-419 GCF_001447785.1 Gekko japonicus
CTTTGAAGATCAGCATATACATTGAGAGTGACAGATTCCTCTCATCATGCAACAGTGCTTCCACTAATATTAAAATGCAGTATGCCTTTCCTTCATATTGGTTAAATGTTATCTGGAATATTGTGTTCAGCTTTGTCTTCTATTAGATATGTTCCCCTAATTGTACTGGGAAACCCATAGTTATATGGTACACAGACCTTAGCATAATATCACCAACAGATATTGGAAGTTGGCACACTCATTATTGATGTGTGTACAAATGACCAAAAAGGTCCCAAGATTTCTCAAACTGCTTTGGTGGGAGAAAGCCAAAACAGGAAGCTACCTGTGAAGTCTTCATTTTAGGAGAGGATCATAGTCAATTATGGGTCGGGTTAGGCTGAAAGTCTGTAACTGGTTTGAAATCACCCAATCAGCTT
>NW_015264631.1:0-419 GCF_001447785.1 Gekko japonicus
GGGGGGGGGGCACTTCTTCCTTGTAACCCCCAGTACCTTTGGAACCCTTGGGGTATCCTCACAGACCCCAGAGGGGAGAGCCACTGTTGAACGAATATTTTAAAGAAGACAATCCTGCCCCGTTAACTCCTTTCACAAATTTTAGAATGTGTACAAAATCTGCACACACAGCATAAGAAGGGCAGAACTCCGTCATTTGGGAAAGTTAATAAAACAGCCTTCAGCAGGGCAACACAACAGAGATTTTTTTTAAAAAGCCTAAAGCACTGTTCTGGGACAGATATTAAGATTAAACAGCTACTGAAAGTTCTTTAAGAGTATTTGTTGCGCGCAGAAACCACTGTGCTGTAATCACTGATTAATACAAGAAAATGGATTTGTGCAGTGAGCTTGTATACCTACTTCACAGGCCAATGGAA
>NW_015264632.1:0-419 GCF_001447785.1 Gekko japonicus
GTGTGGCCGAGGCCTCTGATGGGCAGCAGCCCTCCAGTGTTTCATGAAGGATTTTCTCAGCACCTGATACCTTAGAGTCTTTCAGTGGACATCACGGTGATTGCACTTGAGAATCCAAATGCAAAGCATGTAGCCACGGCTGTCCCTCCAAAATGAATGTGCCAACTGTCAGATTATTGCTCCATCTTTCCCAGGACTGTATATTTTTTACTAAGAGTGTTTTTCCGAGTTTTGGGGGCAGGGATCTTCCCAGTCCTGCCTCTTGGGATGCTTTTTAAGCTAAAGATAAAACCTAGGGCCTTCTGCTGGCAAGGCATGTGCTCTGTCGCTGAATTATACGAAGCAATTTAGCATAACCTAGTATAGTGCACACCTTGACATGGATAGGCTAGGCTAGCCCACTCTCATCAGATCTCAGA
>NW_015264633.1:0-419 GCF_001447785.1 Gekko japonicus
GCCCCCACCACTCTCAGTCACATGACTCACATACTGCTGTTCTCAAATCACAGGGGGTCTGGCAACCCTACATGTAGTATAACATGAGTCTATATATCATTAATCAGAAGTAGGTCTCATGGTGCTCAGTAGGGTTTGCTAGCAAATGTGTGCTTTCAGGGTCCACTTGCTGAGTCAAGGTTTTCAAATTCTTCCCCCAAATCCACTCTTTAGAGCATCTCTGTTTTAACTTTAAACTTGGAACTTTACAGCAGAGCACCCATGTGCACCCCTGTGCTTGCTGATTTTAACTGCATTTTTTGTTTAGCAGACGCTAGAACTAGGTACTTTGTAGTCTTTCAATGCATATCATATAAACCAATATCATAAAAAGACTCCTGCTGGATGGTAGCATATCCAACATTCTCTCACTGTAGGCT
>NW_015264634.1:0-419 GCF_001447785.1 Gekko japonicus
AGCAAGGGAAACCTTTACCTTTTTACAGTGCCCTTAGCTCCTCAGAGGAAGGGCAGGCTAAAAATGTACTAAACAAGCAAACAAACAAAAAATCAACCAATGCATATGCAGGTTGGCTAGCTCTATGGATCTATGAGTGGAAATGGTTTGAGTATGGTGTTGCCACCCTCCCTGTGGGGCCTGGAGATCTTCCAGAATTACAACTGTTCTCCAGATGACAGAGATGAGTTCTGGAGAAAATGGCTCCAGAGGCATTAGACCCCACTGAGTTCCCCTCTCTCCCCAAACCCTGCCTTCCTCAGGCTCCACCCCCCAAATCTCCAGGAATTTTCCAACATGAGTTGGCAACCCTACTCAAGAGTTCAGGTTACCCCCACCTTTTGTCTTTCAGAGAGGCAGTTTGGTGTAGTGGTCAGGAG
>NW_015264635.1:0-419 GCF_001447785.1 Gekko japonicus
CATTATAATATTTTATACACATCCTTTCTAGAGCCATTATTTGAGTCATACAGCCATTTCTTATTTGTCACCCATACAGGTGCATAATCTATTGATGCTCCCTTAATCCAGTATTCTAGAGAGATGAGAACTGCTATTAGACCTGGCATTCCGCGCTCTTTCAAAAGGTGTCCACGTATCCAACAATCTCTCAGGCTGACGACAGTGGCTATCTTTTGCAGGGCTAGTCTGTGGGGATGTGATAGTCCACAGGCGGCAAACAGTAATCCCATAATTAGAAAAGAGGTTGGTAATTCTATTTTGAATGAGACTTTTACCTTACGTGTGGGAAAACAAGCAGGGGGGCAAATTGATGTATACAAGCAAGACCTTCTCATAGCATGGATGGATGGAAGTGGTTGTACTGCTGGAAGCTTACT
>NW_015264636.1:0-419 GCF_001447785.1 Gekko japonicus
GAGCTGGTTCATGCCCATCCCTACTCTCTATGCTTATCATGGCTAAGAAGGTGATCTGAGAAATAGTTGTAGTTACACATTGTAGCATAACTTCTTGAAGCTATGCATGTGTGGGTCTGGTGAGTGCTTGAATGAGTGAATCGGGGTGTCAATCCTACACCACAAATAATACTTATTCTATGGCAATCCCAGCCCAATTAATTCTGTGTATGAGTTTAGAGAGAATTTATCCATATTTTGTTCATGCTTTTCACATTCTATAGAAAATTTGGCAAGACAGCCAAATTAGCCTGGGGATTTTACGCAATCATTATTGAAGCTAAAACTCATTCACAAAGACTCCCGGAATGAAAATGACTTTCCCCCCTATAAAACATCCATTCCGTCCAATAATTTATTGTGAACCATGGCCAGTTTTG
>NW_015264637.1:0-419 GCF_001447785.1 Gekko japonicus
CGGAACCAGAGAGTCTCAGGGACTTCCTAGAGTGTCATCACATCACTTCCAGGTGAAACCCAGAAGGGACACTGCAACGCTGCTTGATCTCACTTCGCCTCCTCCAGTTTTCCTCCCACCGCTCAATCGAGGAGCAGCAGGGTACAGTCTAGGAGGTGCTAGCGGGAAGTCTCCTGCAATTCCAGGTAAGCTGGCAGCCCTGTGCTCAGAGCTCAGTTAGCCTCATGAAATTCCACGGGGTGATCATGGCAGACTCATGTTGAATCAGACCTAACAGAGGCTGGAACCCATTTTAGAGCCTGACCTGAGATCCTGGGCAGCCAAGAAATATTTTGTCCCTGCTCCCATTGCATGTGTGTAATGTCAGCCTGCCCATCCATTCTTTTTTTTCCTTTCATTTTTAACCTGTTTATTAAGAG
>NW_015264638.1:0-419 GCF_001447785.1 Gekko japonicus
ACATTCTATGACTCTAACATGGCGACCCCACCTTGATCTACCTGAAACCATTGTCCCACAGATTAAATGTCCATGTTCCCATGGAACCTACCAGGGTCAGCCTTTCCAGATGTGTTCCAAGAGACACACCGATGTCGGTCTGGTTTCCACACCCGATGCAGTAGCTGTGAGACTCAGATACTGTTGTTTCCTTTAGTGATAGAAGACGCACCGTGAAGTGCATTTCACTCGCCTCAGGATGACGGAAGGACAGAGAAGGAAAACGTACAGCTGCCCCTCCTCTCTGGAGATGTTCCCAAGGTGACTGAACCAAGATGGGCTGAACCAATGCACACCCACCCACCCCTCAATTTTAGTCTCATAAATGCAAACTTCTCCAGCATAAGAACATAAGTAGATCCCTGCTAGATCAGACCAGT
>NW_015264639.1:0-419 GCF_001447785.1 Gekko japonicus
AAATGGTTCCTTATGTTCAGGCCTGGTTTACATCCATGAGCCAAACTCCTCCTCAAAACAAAGGGGGGGGAGAAGAGTGTCTGCCTTAAAGAGCCCGATGCCCAACAAATGTCCTGCATGACAGAACCCAGCCCGGGTCCTTGGCGTCGTGCGGCCCCCTTTGTGCCAAGGAACTTGTTCTCCAGCGGTTGCCCCTGGGGCAAAACCCATGTCCCTTGAGAGCCAGCGTTGCTATTAGACCTGACTACCAAAATCTTGACAGTAAAGAGAGACAGGGGGATTAGAACACCAGGCGATCGGGGAGCCTGGACTGCCACGTACCTGGGCACACTGCAGCAGAGGAGCGGCGTGCTTGGAGCTCAGCAGGCCCTGCAGCACCTGCCGGAGGCCCTTGCGCAGCTCCGAGCCAAGGACCTCCC
>NW_015264640.1:0-419 GCF_001447785.1 Gekko japonicus
CTTTAACAATATAACACTTTACAATTTGCCATTTTTTACAAAGCCTACAGCAGGGGGAAAGTGCAGGGGAAATTGTGAATGACGGAGAAAAAAAGGCAGAACATTCCCACGTGGAACTGACATTGCCAATGTGCAGGTCTCTGCATTTGCAGAGATCATAAATGAAGAACAGTGACTCCTTGCCATGCAGCTGCAGCCAGAGAAACCTCGTTCTTCACCTCTTTTCTGTCCCAACAGTTGTTATAAGGGGAATGACTCACACACTTCTAAAGGAATGTCAAAAAAAAGGGATGCTCTGAGACAGGCTTGGAAATGAAAATGGAGGCTGAGATTGGTACCTTCCCACAGATCTGTTCATTCAGCTGCCATGCAAAGTCAGGTCTTTGCAGTCATGGGCTGAATCTGCATTTGTCTTTCCC
>NW_015264641.1:0-419 GCF_001447785.1 Gekko japonicus
AACCACTACACCAAACTGGCTCTGAGGGACCTTGGATTTCAGTTGCCTCCCCAGGGTTAAATAGCTCTACCCCCGGTGTGCTGTGGTGGTCATAGTGCCAGAATAGGATTGAGGAGACCTGGGTTCAAATCCCACCATGGAAGCTCACCCAGTGAGCTTGGTTAGCTGAGCTATGGACCCCCCTGATAACTCACTGTGGGTTGCCTGCTCCACTAACTTCCTGTATTCTGCTGACGCTTGTGTTTTCTTGCTCCTTTGTAGATCAGAAGGACGGAGAACGCCCAGGAGCTGAGCGGCTGCCTGTAGGCAATTAGTTTCTCTTTTTCATCATCTGGAGCCATGTGCCTCAAGCGGTAAGGAAGATATTACAGCCATGTCACAGTTGCTCCTGGGTCTGCCTCGACGTGGAAAATAGAGAG
>NW_015264642.1:0-419 GCF_001447785.1 Gekko japonicus
TCTTCTGAGCCCTCAGTCTTTTTCTACAATTGGTTTTCACAGTGACATCAATTATTGGTGTTGGCTTTCAAGGAACTATTAATCTGGAAGGTGGGTTTTTTCCAGAATAAACTCTTAAATGGTCACATTAGGAATCCACAAGGCCATTCTTTTGGTCTTGTTAAGAATCAACACTGGCCTACTCCCTCTAGGGATGAGAGTGTTCCTGAATTTATTCAACCACTGGCTTAAACTAATTCATATGCCAGAAGAGAGACTCCCAAGGCTATCTGCATGTGAGCAAATCCAAGTAAATTCTACCAAATCAATCACTTGTCATGTAAAAATGGCTCATTTGATCCAATTACGTGGCTTTTCTGTGCATTATTTTTATAGGGTTCCAGTTGTTGACTGCCAAATTAGAATTTAAATGATGCCTT
>NW_015264643.1:0-419 GCF_001447785.1 Gekko japonicus
GCACAGGCACTTGCATAAGTACTGCAGCTCAAAGGCACTTTTGCTATGATTTGTGACACTGAAACAATCAGCTGTTGTAGGAGATCCAGACTTCTTTCAAGCAGTGTGCAGATCTGTTCTGTGAAATTGCGAGGACCGCCAACTGACCTGGAGAAGAATGTCCTCTCCTTTTAATAGTATTTTAATGGGATGTTGTTCCCAGGTGGTGATGTTTACCTCCCTGTGATCAAAAGCTTCACCTGTCCATGTCTGTTGCTATTTGAGTTTCTGGGGGTAGAAAGCAACTTTTTCTTGTTGGGAAAATAACATTCTTTCCTCTTTTTCTGCTAGTGGATGCATTCTGGTTTTAAGTCCTGTGTCTTGAATAGTCTGAGCATCTAAGAACATAAGAGAACATAAAAGAGGCCAATGTTGGATCA
>NW_015264644.1:0-419 GCF_001447785.1 Gekko japonicus
CACACAGTGGCCAACCAGTTACCCTGGAGTGCCAACAAACAGGTCACAGAGGCTAAGGCCTTCCCTGACATTACACCCGAGCACTGTCGTTCAGAGGTTTGCTATTTTTGAACATGGATGCTCCCTTTTGTCAACATGGCTAGTAGTTATTGGTGGACTTACCCACCATGACTCTGTCTAATCTGCTTTTAAAACCTACTGTGCTGGTGGTTTATATATTACAGCTAGTAATGTAACTTTGTGTTGTGATTTTATGGTTTTGTGCCTGTTGTTTGCTATGACTTTGAGACAACACAATAAAAGTACTTGACAGAGGTGTATTAATATCATTGTGGAAGCACTGCTGAAGTCTTATTTGAAGCACAGTACCCATTTTTGGCTACTCGTGTCCAAGAAGGGTGAATTCAAACTGAGAGAAG
>NW_015264645.1:0-419 GCF_001447785.1 Gekko japonicus
TGATGCTTTTTCTGGACCATTTTTGCTTCCCAGTCTACCCATGTTAGGTACCCTCAAATGCCTCAGTCATGGCTGAGGTGCTAAGGAGGGAGGAATTTGGGATCCCAGACCAGCCGAGAAAAATCTACTAACCATCTGGTTCTCTCCAGGTCCCAGATCTTGCTAGAGGTTTGAGCACTTGGTAGGAGCTGAAGCTTTTGCCTGTTAGCCTATAGCTTGTTCCCCGTGGCTTGGTTTGAGCTGCTTTAGCAGGAACTGAAGCAAGTTTTTTTTTTTCATTGAGGCATTGCTGCTTGACTCCTTTGGCTGCCTGGACCACCAAACCATCTGCAAGGGACCAGGATGTATTGTTGTGAGCATCTGGATCAAGAGATGTTTAAAGCCGGGGTAGCAGAAAACCGAGGGATGGGGAGAAATGA
>NW_015264646.1:0-419 GCF_001447785.1 Gekko japonicus
GATTTGGCAACCCTAGTATATAACCATGTATATATCCATTTCTATAACCCAGATTCCTGTGAGCTGAATGGATTTTAAATTAATACATATCTCTCATCTGAACTCAGTGAGATAAGCAGCCTATAGACAATCCATTCATAAAAGACCATGATAGTCTAAACAAAATTCAATATTTCCAGTTTTTGGCTGATTTTCCTGAACCATGTTATCTATTTCAGGTGGGTTTTTTTTCCTTGGCTCTACACCTGTGCAATTAACATTCCAGGAGCAGAAAATTAGGTTTCCTATTAAATAAATCTTATTAATTGAATTCCTTTTGGCATAATATTCAAAAGAGAGCAGGAACAAGTGTAGTTAACAGACTCACGGATAACAAATTGCCAAGAGGCCAAAGAACATGTAATAGAAAGTAATGTATA
>NW_015264647.1:0-419 GCF_001447785.1 Gekko japonicus
GCAGCTCACTAGATGACCTTGGCTCAGTCATATTTTCTCAGCCTAATTTACCTTACAGGCAGGGCAGATTGCCTACTCAGAGCACCAAGTCACTTCCCAGTGGGCTGGTGGCCTCTTCCCAACCTGTGTGAGCCCCACACAAGATGAGGTAAGGAAGCCAAAGCCCCATATGAGATGAAGCAAGGAAAGTAGTACCTGGCCCATCTGAGCCTCGTGTGAGGCAAGGCAGCTGGCAGCATCCAGCCTGCCCCACCCGAGGCAAGACAAGGTAGGTGGCAGCTCTCAGCTCACCCTGCACAAGCCCACCCAAATCTAGGCAGGGAGCAGTGCCCAGCTCAGCCCACCTAAGCCCTGCATGAGGGAAGGGAGGTGGCTTTTGGCCTGAGGCCTGTGTGAAACCAAACTTGCCTACCTGAGGT
>NW_015264648.1:0-419 GCF_001447785.1 Gekko japonicus
TTTTTTGATAACTACCTACTATTCTAGCCTTTGCTTTTGGTCTAGTCATTTTCTGATGGGGAGGGGCAAGAGCCAGCATTGGACTTGTCAGTAATATGCACATTTGATTTCAGCTGTGAATTCAGAAGGAAAACAGGCTCATCCCATGGCTGAGGGCCATACTATGTTCTCTCTTCTGATATTAGATCTACTTTCACCCTCAGGTCTTTGCAAGACTTCAGCTGCTCAAGTTAAATTCAGCCAGAGAACCTTTGCCAGATTCCAGCTCCAAATTAGTTTGGATCCAAATTCAACAGATATTCAGAATTTCAGTGATTCTCCCTCCCCTCCTTCCTTCAAAATTTCACAGGGCTTTTACTAGCAAAACTCTGCCATAAGGGTAGCTAACTAAACATGAGTAAATGAGTGAAACCGAATTT
>NW_015264649.1:0-419 GCF_001447785.1 Gekko japonicus
AAATGCACCAGTAAGCATAAAGAATAAATAAATCATAAAGGGATACTCCCAAAGACCTGTGAGAAGAGTGACACCCACACAATGGGATTTTCCCACCCACCCTGCCAGGTACAGCTCACTGCACACACAAAGCCCCTCCCCTGCAGTTCAAGATACTCCAGAAATAGCTCTGGAAAGGAGGTGTGGTCTGCAGTGGGACAGGAAAACTGGCAAATACTCCCCTTCTCCACTTGCTGAATACAAGCCCTGTTCACAAGTTTGAGTGAACAAACATACACTCCCTATACAGCATACAATAGATTGTTCTTTATACACACACTGAGTAATTCTCATGTGACATTTAACCCACGTACAGCTGAATGTGTGATTGAAATCCCATATTCATCCAGGTACTCATCCCTGGTTTCATTTGTAAAGTG
>NW_015264650.1:0-419 GCF_001447785.1 Gekko japonicus
AGGGAACCTTTACCTTTACCTTTACAAGACAGTTAAAAATGTAATAGTCTGATTAATTGCTTGTCTACATTAGCTGGTGCTAAAATCCTAACAGTGCAGCTATCTCATGGAGAACAAGCAGGGGAGGGGGAATGGGAAATGAGAGTGCCAAGACAGAACCGTCACTGTCTTCAACCAAACGCTGTCCTCTTCCATATGCTCTCACAAACATGTCTGACCAGTAGTATCCTATCCTTTGGGGTCTGGTGTGTAGGGTTAAGCTTAGCTATCCAGGTACCACACAGGAGACCCTCCAATTGTCTGCTTATTGCTCACAGCCGTTCAGGGGCGGGGAAAAGCAATTGTTCCTGCTCAGAACTAAATCCAGATATGCTGGATTTAGATATGTTGGATATGTTGTCGAAGGCTTTCGCAGCTGG
>NW_015264651.1:0-419 GCF_001447785.1 Gekko japonicus
CCCCCCCCTTCCCCCTTCAATGCAGTGGGGAAGCAGCAGAGTTGTTATAATTTCACACGGTCTTCCAAAGTCGAGTGTCCTTATAAAAAGAGCAATTATATACACACTTTAAGCAGCAAGTGGCAAAAATAATTAAATGAGTAATTACATTCCCACTTTGAAGCTGTCACACAATTAAACTTAATTAAACATTCTCTATACTTCGCTAACCTTCTACAAACAGCAGAAGGTAAGAGGGGCGTGGTGAGAAAAAGGGCATTTGGTAAAAGAGTTGAAGTGAAAACTTAAGTTCTCTCCATTAGCTTTAAGGAGGGGAGAGATGCAGCACTCCTTTACCAGGTGATCAATAGCCAGGTCCTATCACAGGAGATAACAAAATTAGAGGGAGAAAAATCTGCTGGCAAGAGAGAGAGAGAGAC
>NW_015264652.1:0-419 GCF_001447785.1 Gekko japonicus
TGCCAACGTGATCCTTTGAACAAACAAAAACCAAACTAAGCCCCAAATAGAACCTTTATTTGAGGTTCAAAATTGGAGCCTTTTTCCTCTGGCTTGTCTTCTAGCTTGACTAAACATGGTGTGCTGGAGGAAGAGCAGCCATGGGGAAAGAGAATGAGGGAAGGTTTTTCTTTACACATCCTCCTAGACCCTGCGGGAGATGAATCTTCTAAGGGTGAAAGCTGCAGGCTGAAGAGGTCGACCCACAATTCTAAGCCCCGGGGAAAACAATTGTGACACAAGAACCGAAGAGTGTTAAGGATAGTTTTGCCGGATCGTACAGAGAGTCCTTGATCTAGTGGTTAGATGCTTCTGGAAGCTCAAAGAGCACAAAGGCAACAGACCTTCCTGTTCTATGGTCCTTTCCGCACTTGGATCTC
>NW_015264653.1:0-419 GCF_001447785.1 Gekko japonicus
TGGATGGATGATGATGAGGCTACCAGCTCCTGAACTCTTCTTCTGTTCCTCCCTAGGCTCTTCACCGACCCCATATGACTTCCCCACTCCGGCCTCCTCTAGCCGCAGCTCGGCAACGGACGACTTCTGCTACGTCTTTGTGGTGGAACTGGAAAAGGGGCCCATCGGCCTGGGCATGGGGCTGATCGACGGCCTGGTGAGTGGCGCCGCCTCGAGCGGCTCAGTTCCAACCCCCTCTGCCACATCCATAACGGACCGGCTCCAAGACCCATCATATAGAACAGGGGGTCCCCCACGAGATGCCTGTGGGCATCACGTCACCTACCGACGCCTTTCCTGGTGTCCCCCCCTCAATGTTTTTAGAAAGTGGGTGGAGCCAGTGAAGTTTTGGCCCAGGAAGGCTTCTGATTGGCCGTTGG
>NW_015264654.1:0-419 GCF_001447785.1 Gekko japonicus
TAAGTGAATCATCACTAAACAGAAAGAGAGACGTCCACCTGCTTTGACACCTGCGGTTTCACTGGCAAGGTATAAATATGGGTAAGTTGGAACTATATCCTCAAATGTCAATTAATTGGGTGCGTCCCTAGAATTTGTACCACTCTGCTCTTCTTCTTGAGGCTCTATAATAACCTCTGGTCCTTCTCGAGGCACCTGTTCCTATGGACTCCTCACCTGCACGCCTTTGCACGTGTTCTCAGGAAGGCTGAGCCACGAGGGTCTCATCCACATTCCCTGCACCTATGATTCCAACATCTGTGTCCCAAGCTCCTAGCCCCAAGATGCAGCCTGTGCCCCAAGCCTTTACCAGCCCAGGCTTGGGAGGGGCTCCGGCTCAGTGGTAGAGCCTTAGAAGGTCCCAGGTCCAATCCCCAGCA
>NW_015264655.1:0-419 GCF_001447785.1 Gekko japonicus
ATAGCTTATAAACGGTTTAATTTCAGTTTTCTTATGCCTATTTATTACATATATAACCGGCTTTATGGGTTTGTTTTACAGAATTTATATGTACAAGTCATATAACTTTCCACTCAACTGTGTTTTAACACAATCCAGAGTTCATTTTCTATTTTGTAAAAGAACATTTCATAATAGATTCTTTTTCGGGTGGTGTTTCAGTTCGTTATGTTGTTCTTATCAGTGCACACTCAAGGGTTTTTTTGGAAACATTTTGTAGTTGCCGCCCTTGTTTTCTGACAGGGCTCTTGTGATTGTGACACAGGCACAACGGGCAGAAACTCAACAGGTGCATCTTTGCATCCCTGCATGCCGGGAACAACCTTCACAGATGAATTTCTGTCATACAGCTACTCCAGGTCTTCTCCAGCTGTTATTTG
>NW_015264656.1:0-419 GCF_001447785.1 Gekko japonicus
AGTGGAGGTAATACGGGGGACTTTAGCCGGCAGTGAGAGAGCCGGCGAGTCCGACGTGGGCTGACCGGCGGTGAGAGAGCCGGGACTAAGCATTTCTACTGATCCCCCCGCCCCCCTCCCCGCTAGCCCGCGAGAAACATCGAGTTGGGCTGTGACACATGGAGCAGGATCGACCTACTAACTGCAATCGGCTGCCCCAACATCGTTGGGATACAACTGGCTGGAAGGGCGAGGAGCGAACTGAGGCCTGCCGGGGTTGCCTGGCGGCCGTGATGGAGATCTATGCTAGCCGGAGCCCTCTAGTGCTGGAAGTGCGGAATTACCATCAATCACCATCAATACGGAGAACGTGGCCAGTTCACTGGAACTTGTGGAGATTGTTGAATTAGTGGGCCTACTGTAGTGTGAGTGTGTATGTG
>NW_015264657.1:0-419 GCF_001447785.1 Gekko japonicus
CAGAGCTTTCTTGTCAAAGGATCGTATTGAAATTGCTTGCCTGATGGTCCCCCTCCCTCCCCCAGCCCAATATATGAGTAAGAGTGGTGGTGGTGTTAGAGGATACTGCTTCAGGTGGGGTGAGACCATTGTAGGTGAATTAAAGTAGGAAATGGAGTATGGAAATCCATCACTTCTTTTCCTGGAGAAGAGTGGGTGATTCCTTTCTCATGTGTCGCCTGATGAGTGCCTGTCTTCTGAGAATTACAATAACAACAATGACATATAAACTGGAAGACATGGAAATAAGCCAGTGCGGGTACATAAAAAGCCAAGTGACAAGCTGAAAATCAAAATGGAAACATTAAGGAGAAATGTCAGTGGGGTGTCTACAGATGAGTAGCCTAGACTTGTAGGGACAGTGTCAGGAAAGCTGAATG
>NW_015264658.1:0-419 GCF_001447785.1 Gekko japonicus
ATTCCACCATCTCCTCTTCTTCCTTTCCTACAACACAGCCAAACCTGGTTCATTTGTATGTCCGCTGGGCTTGAGGCTGATTGATTTTCCAGGAATAAGATGAGTCATGTGATTGGGAACATTCCCATTGCCCCCACTCTCTCAAGAACTCTGACCTTGGTCTGAACCCTTAGAACAAAAGTGAAATATGTCAACACAGAATCCTTAGAAGTTTGGACAACACTGAGACAGAGAAGCCCCAAGGATTTAAATGTGTGTGCATGTGCCTAGGCTTTTATCTCCCTAACCATCAGCTAATCTAAGAAGGCTGCTCCTCATTGTGAGGTATGGGAATTATGTTGAAATGCATAACAACAAGCTAACCAACAGTCCATTTTTTAGTTTGACACTGGGATGCAATTCTGAACTAGTAGGTAGGT
>NW_015264659.1:0-419 GCF_001447785.1 Gekko japonicus
GAATGATGTGAAGTTGCTTGAACAAGGATATGGAATTTAAGGCTTTATATAAACCCAGTTCCTTAACCAGACTGTTGCCTCCCATTTGAAAGTAATCTGATTTTATGTTTATTACTGTGATTATCCTTGTCGCCAACTGAAACAAAACCAAAGTCATTTCAACAGCATTTGTCAACTTCTGCTAGTGTGGCCTCTATTTTATTTCCTCCCTCATTTATATTCCTGTCATATCCTCATTTTTGAGATTTATATTGTAAGCGCCTCTAGGCAGAGATCTGTCTTCTTGCTTATGCAGTTTTGTAAAGCTTTACCAAGCTAATCATATCACATTAAGATGATAATAACAGTATGACAATAATACTGGTAAGTTGAATATGGTTGGTTAACGTGGTTATTTAACATCTACATGCACCCCCTCG
>NW_015264660.1:0-419 GCF_001447785.1 Gekko japonicus
AAGGTCCCTTCTGAGAGGCAGCCACCATGAATCTATACATATCCTTAATTATGTTGAATAAATACAGGAAAATAATTAATAAAAGTTGCAGCATTTGCCATCCTCTATTACCTTAGTCTCTTGATAAAGGGTCCAGATGGAGGCCCATTGAAAAGGCTTTGTCCCTCATGGGTTGAGCATTGAAGGATAAGAAACCAAAAGCTAAAAAGAGATAAGAGAGCTTTCCCCCCATGTCTAGAGAATCTGTAGCTTATCTTGGGACATCGCCCTCTGGAATCATTCCCAATCTTCCTGATCCAAAAGGAAAAAATATGATCTAGTCTTCTGGCTTTCCTAGGCGCCATCACTTAGGTGTGACAATCTAGCTGGTCAACTTTTTGTCTCACTCCGTCCAGAGCCATGTGCATCTCTAAGCACCA
>NW_015264661.1:0-419 GCF_001447785.1 Gekko japonicus
TTACTCTGATTGTGAGCTTAGACGTTTGGAGGAAAATATTTGCTTAGGGGTCAGAAGTCCCTAATGTGATTACTCTTTCCATCTTACACAGGATGAAGTTTGAGGATTTCCTATCCCACTTTGACAAAGTTGAGATCTGCAACCTCACACCTGATGCCCTGGAGGACAATGCCACCCATAAATGGGAGGTGACAGTGCATCAAGGCAGCTGGGTCAGGGGTGCCACTGCTGGAGGGTGCAGAAACTTTATAGGTGTGCACATGTATTTTATTGTATTTTTGTACTCTTGGGGAACAAGGGATACCTGTATGTCTTCATTCTTGCCCCATCACTCATCTAGACTAGCACGGCAACAGTGTCATCAGGCCCAACTCAGTGGGCTTAGAAGGTGTAGCTCTGCTTAGAATGGCACTAGAAGC
>NW_015264662.1:0-420 GCF_001447785.1 Gekko japonicus
CTCCCAGATTAGAGTCCGTGCACTTAATAACCACGACACCAAACAAGGAAATAGACGAACAAAGGGATGGCATACCATGATGAGTCTCTGTGCCAGCCGGGTCCTGGCAAAGAAGTAGATCACCCGCAGCCGCTTGGGCAGGCGCAGATTCCGGAGGGACGAGGGCTGGAGGGTGATGGTGTGGGGTGTGGTGGGCCGCACGGGGGGCTGGCGCTCGTAACGTTGGGAGCGACTCGCTGGCTTGGCTGGAGGCATGCAGGCTTCGGCCGGGAGCCGCCTGTTGAGATCGGCGAGCTGCCAAGAGAAGGGAAGCGGTGGGTGGGGTTAGAGCCGGGAGTGCCTGGCCCTGTGCGGCAAACACCCCCTGGGGCTTCTTCCCGCCGTTCCTAGAACGAAAATCTCTTTGCCCCCTAGGTGCCC
>NW_015264663.1:0-419 GCF_001447785.1 Gekko japonicus
GACCCCTGCTGTCCCCAATTATAACTTCTGCTCAAGACACCCCATCCAGGCAGCCATTTTGCTGGGTCCAGGCAGTTGCCAGAATGGTCATTGTTAATTTGTCTCCATCCTTTCGGAGAGAAGGTGAGCTACAAGTGCTCCAAAGAAATAAAGTATTAATGCATTAACCATATTGGTGTCAACTGAGAAGAACAGAGGAAGGTAAACAATATAGTTGGGGGATTCTGATCAGATCTATGTTTATGTCTAAGTGGCCCACAGAGATGCAATGGGAAAAAGTGCATTGTCTAAGGGGGCGTCCTGCTAAGTCCAGGACCAGGATAAAAGCACAGCATCTTGTGCCCGCTAGAGGGCACTAGAAATGACAGACTGCTTCTCCTTTACACTGGCTGTGTTTGCTGGTGCATGTGGAATGAGCA
>NW_015264664.1:0-419 GCF_001447785.1 Gekko japonicus
CCAATCTCTTCCTCCTCTTCTTCTTCTAACTAATTGACTTCCTCACAGACTTTGAACACCTTTCAAGATTACCTGTGCTCGTATAGTCTCAAGTAAATCCACTAAAAACGCTAATACCTTTTTGCTGTTCTCAGTCATGACATCACTATATCAAAAGCAATCATTACAGGTTCTGCGTGCATATAATCATCTGTTGGCTGTGAACCAATAAATTCTCTTTGGTCTATGTCTTGTCTTTTGTCCTTGACCAGGTATGTGCTTATTATTTCCCTCAACACTTCTTCCACCTAGAACCAATTTTCAATTAGCATACTCTGCCTCTATAAGCCCGGGCTCTTTCTAAACCACCTCAAGGTTATATTGACCCGGGGCCACTTAATTCTTTGTTCGTCATGTCTAAGTATTTATTGAAACCAGTT
>NW_015264665.1:0-419 GCF_001447785.1 Gekko japonicus
GGAAATCTTCCAGTGGATCCCAGCCTATGGTATTGCACAAGCAATTCATCCTGAAAGGCCTACAGTCAAAGTTTAGGAAAAGAGAAGATTCAGAACAAACTTACGTTTTCTAGTCTGAACAGCCAATTACACTTCAGCTTGTTTTGTCCAGAAATATTCTGGCTAGTGTTTTGAGTTCAGTGAAGGTGCTGTATAAAACTATGCAAGGTAGAAATTGAGGAGCCAAGCAGCACAAAGGGGGGGGGGGGAGACTGGATTTATTTATTTTTGTACAGAAAGGATTGGATGCTCTATGCAAGTAGTTACAGATAAGATTGCCTTTTATGAGCAAGGTGGATCTTTAAGTTCATTTATGCGATGCCAGTGCTGATTGTTCTGATTGATGTGATGAGGAGGGGTTTACTCTTAAATGCATGATA
>NW_015264666.1:0-419 GCF_001447785.1 Gekko japonicus
GGCAGATTGGAGAAGGCAAGCTGGGAGCGCTGATGCCTCACCTGGCAGCCGTCGTACAAGGCACGGATCGGCGCTCCTGTGCTGCTGTGCATCAGCTCCGTGTCGCCCTGGGTGAGGAAGCGCAAGGCCCGGGAGTGGTCGCCGGAGTCGGCCTCGTACCAGGCAACCGTGTTTTGACAGAGGAGGGTGAAGTTCTGGTGGGCGATGGCACTGAGCAGGCGCAGAAACGTGAGCTGGGTCACGCGAATAGGGTTGCCGTCGGCGTCCACATAGGAGAACTGGGAAGGGACAGCAGAAGAGCACGGGTGATGTGACAAGGTGGAAACGCCATTGAAAGGTAACACGCACCTTTCAATCTCTACTGTGATTAAGGACTCCCTGAAAACATGCATCCTGCAGCCCTCCACCCCAGTCATACC